>NW_010169646.1:10341-28790 GCF_000695765.1 Mesitornis unicolor
ACGTATTTCTTTAGGAAACCACTGCTGGGGATAATATCAGACTAGCTTTCTATTGAGGAAGTCCCACAAGAGAAAAATCCTTTGTAAAGTAGCATGTATGAAATTTTACCAAGAAAAGGCAGACAGCAAAATGTCATTAACACAAATGACTTCCTCAGTTTTAAATAAAATATAATTTGGGAATCCTTTATATTGTATGTATGTATGCCATTATTTAGCCCACTTTTTCATTTGTGAAGAGGACATAAGAGATATTTCCTTGTTGGAAAAAATAAAGTGATGTCAAGTGACAAAATTTTATTTCTGATATAAAGCTACTACTACATACAAGTTAATGTAGTTTGTTTAGTACCATTGGGCATTTGCATTTTTTAACATACAAAGGACTACTGCCAGAATAAATTTATTGTTAATTAAATATTTTGGGATGGGATATAATCAAACAAAAAGGTGTCATCACTAGAGACAGGGATGATAATCTACGAAAAGGATCCTGTTGACATTTTGGAAGGATTTCTGTCCTCTATTCTGTCAAATTAAGCAGCCTTTTATGATAACCAGATTCTGAAATGTACATTCCTAGTGTCAATGCACAGGAATTTCACACACAATGCACAGCATTTTCAGCTACGGATACCCCTGAGTAAATCAAATCACTAAAGGTGTCTTTATTTTATCTGTGTTGTTCAAGCCTCTCTAAAGTGTCATTCTGCAGTCAGAAAGGCTGGGAGATACATTCTTTTGCAAACCTAGTAAAAGAGAAGGACTTTAATACTGCTTCCACTTAATTAATTACTTTCTTCTTTTATTTCTCTTTTTCCACTATTAGTTTTTCAATTAGACTTTGTCTATGCATTCTGAGGACACAGAATCAGTACTATGGTGACTAGAGCATTCAATACATAAAGAAATATTAGACAAAGTGCAAGAGTATGATAAGCTTTTTTGACATTTCAATTAAAAATAAATTAGAAAATACTATCTATTAATAGAATGTATAAGCGATGTTTTACAGCAATTCTAGCTCTTTCATCCTCTCAGTTAATAACCATTCTGTGGCTTTCTATGGATCAACTGGCTCATAGTTTATGGTCATGTCTAGTGCACTCAGGCAACTCACAGGAGGTTGTAAAAGTGGCTCAGCCTTGGACCATCTTTAGGCCCTATGTCTGCAGAGATGACCCACGAGGAGCTGTGTAGATAGCGCAGCCCTGAGTTGTCCGCTAAGCCCTAGACTAAACAGACATTGCTGCATCATTCAAAGAACCAAAACCTGAGATAAGCCTGGAAATCCCTCAGCAAATATTATGCCCCAAGTCCCAATCAAACCACTACTCAGTTGCCTGAGGAAGTCAGTTTTGGTTTCAGCTGACCCAGACAGTCAAAAATCAGCAAAATAGAATTAAAAATGTAGAGCTAATAGAAGTGAACTGCACCCATGGATAAATAAAGACAGACAATGGCCAAAAATAAACATCCCTGGAAGTATAATACACTCAGGCATACTGCTGCCCACCTATCACGTAAATCAGGTAATAAAACCTGTAAGATTCAGTCTGAGAATTAGGAGATGCTTCTCCAACTATGCAGCTGGCCTGTTAGGAGATCCTTCCCCTTTGATCAGAACTCTGGCCAAAGTAACTTCCCTGGGGTTGAGAGTCCTTACCTGGAAGAGTAAATGAATATTAAGCATGCTTTAAGTTTGAAGCCATGGGTGATCAACTAACACATGTGTAAAGTTTAGTGCGCTTGTAAGTTGTGATGGTGTCTTCTATGAATTGCTTGTGGGTTTTAATAGTGTACTCCATTAATCTCTTGGTTGTATTAGTGTAGCCTTTTTTTTAAATTGCAATATTGTGTTTCTCCATTGTATCTGTAAATACTGCAATAGTGGTGTATTGAATTAATAAGTGTTGCTCAAATAAATTTTTTGTTTGAACACTGCAGCTGAGTCTTTTTTCACCACAGACTTCCACAAGGTGTCTAGCATTCACATGCCTGAAAACAGACTAGTTTTGGGACTCACATGAGCACTCTCAGGCTCATCTGTAAATTAGATCAGTTCACAAGGACAGGTCATAAGGACAAATTCTAAATAGAGTTGGGGGACCTTAAGCAATTTTATAAAAAATGAACGAACAGGGCTTAATCATACTATGTAAATTCAGACATGTATTAGACTGTCTAAAACTTGAGACAAGAATTTTCTCATACTATTTTTTGTCTGGTACTATGTAGGAGATGAGGGGTTGAATAGAAATATACTGATGGGGCATCTCTATCATTTCACAAAAAAAAGTATAACTTCATTAGCTGGCTGTTCTTTGCACTTTTTTGTCAAGCATGGACAATTCTTTGTCTTGTGTTTTTTACATATAATCACAGAAATCTTTAATAAAGATTGTGTTTACTGAAACAGAAGTATGAAAGCACATTCATGTGTGTAGTGTGCTGCACAGTTGGATCTTTCATGACTTGGCTTTAAGTACTGTAGAACCATGTGTAGAATTTTAATGATTCTGCTGTTCAAGAAGACCTGAAATATTCTGTAGCTTGTAAACAAAGAGACTTGTTAACTTAGAGTGAAGGTCAGACTAGATCTTCAATTCACATCTTTTTCATACAGAACAGTGTTTGCTTGCCACTGTTCTCTTTTCATTTTGCCTCTGCTAATCAAAGTTATGAAACTGAAGTAAATTTTGGCTCCTATGAGTTGGAAATTAATCCATATACTTTACAAGCAGGCATTGCTGGTGAAGAATATCTTAACTTAAAAATTATAGCCCTACTTAAATAACTATGCAGTTTGTTCTTTCCATCTTCTCTTTAGTGATGTTTCTTAGTGCATTTCCAGTTCAGCCTCCTGGACCAGCATTCTGAAAATAGTACATAAAGTACTGCTCTTCTTTATTTAGAATAATCTTTACCAACAGTTGGCTTTATAAGAATGATATATATAGCAAATGAAAAATACTGCATCTATTAGCCAGAGTGACTTCATGGACTTCCAGTTTTTTGCTGAGTTACAAAGGTTTATACATTTATAATGAATTTATACATTTCATTAATTACATATAAGTTATTCAAATTGTTTAGGTTTTATTACATACAATAGTAAGCCCCAGGACTGATGGCTTCTAACTGTAGGCTCATAGATAAATTTACAAATCACCATATAAAGCTGATTAAGTTCAGACAGTCTGTTAAAAAAAAATAAATAAGGCTTGGTCAGATCTTATTGTTAGGACTAATGACATTATGCAGAAAGACTATTTTGATTTGCCTAAAATTTCACAAATTAATTAATAATCAAGGAGAAGAGAGAAGGTTTAAAGGAGATTCTAGATATTAATTTCTAATCATAGAAGATGAATGAATGTTTCAATAGCAAAAGAGGTATTAAGGATGAATGCTGTGAGATGCTTATAGACTCACCTCTTCAAAACTGGTGTGGTGGCCGCTTGTAGCAGGTTACCAGTTTCATAACTCCACATTTTCTATGAAGAATCCTTTCATGAACTGTTCTGCTTTCTGCCTCAGTGCAAACAGGAATCTGTTTATGGTGTATATTTGGGCAGATGGATCACATCCCTCTGATTTCCATTGTATTTAGCAGATACTATGACTGTAGATCTCCAATGTGTGATTGGCCTGTAATCTAAGACATTGCCTGGCTCTGTCATCTGCCTAAAGTATTATCTGAAGATATGTATATTCATATTGATAAAGAACGTTGATGTTTAAAAGTAAATGAAAGCAAAATTTGATGGCCAATATTTAAAGATACAGAATGGGAAATTCCCACTTCACTGTCACTTTATGTAAGGCAACACTTAACCACCATGGGCACTACAGCTTGCCACAATTAACTTTGCTAAAAACTGTTGACACAGACTAGTGATTCAGATTTGAGAATAATAAACCACTAATTACATAGCTGATTCCAAAGCAAGAAATCAAAAAAATATGCACTATTTTTAATACTTATCTTCTATGGATTTGTCTGATAAATTTTCTCATAGAAGGCATGTTACAAACATCCCAGAGATTCCTTTCCTTTTGCATATATGAATTTTCCTTGTTCATAATCACTCAGTGGCAAGATCATCATCACTCACTAATGGGAGTTCCCTCTCCACCTAAAGAGATTCCTTCACAGGTCTGCCATAGTGTCCTCAGGAAACAATAATGCCTCTGTCACAACACTTATTCTTCTTTCTTTTTAATCATCCTTTCTCAACTTTTCACCAAGTGTCTGGTGTTGGCTTCTCTGGAAAAGCTATCAAGGTAGATCAACCTAGAGTCTGACCCAACATGTGACATTATTATTATTACTATTATTTCTATCATTATTACATACGGTGAATATATTGTTATTACTAAGCTCTTTACCTAAGTTGTGCAATACTTCGAATTTTCTAATTTAATTTTAAGACACCTCAGAATAAAATGAGAATATTCTTACCTCACTCCCATTTAAAAAAAACCAAACATATGTCTGTATGTTTTACATTTGAACTATATAAATATTTATTTATGGAAGAAATTACTAATTGCAAATGAAGACCTTTATGTTAAGGCCTGAAGAAAAGCCTTGCATATCCAGTATTGGAGGAATTGTTCAAGAACAGTTCATCCTTGTGAAAATAATTACCTTCATAAAGTTAATTAGCTGCATAAGTGCTGGCTCCATGAAGTACAACTGCCCAAGGGCAACTTAGCATTCATGAATTGGTGTAATTCATACATGTCTATCTCAGTCTTTTCTACTTTTTTGATGTTTTATGGCCTCGAGTGCCCCTTCTTTTAGCACTGAATCATTTGTCATGAAATCACAGTGACAAATATTAGTTTTATTGAGGATATTTAGGACTGCTGTTTTCTGAGACCTATATAAAAAGTTCCAGAGGTCTGCTTGCAAATGTTTATCAAGTATTTCAGGTCTTTCATAGCTAGCCAGAAGTCCTTGCTATTTAAAAGCAGAACAGCCAGAGAAGAAAGAGAATATATGTTCATATATGCACTCTGAATATGGAAAAATCTGTGATGAAATAATAACCTATCAGCCTCTTCTATATGGAACCAATTCAGACAGACTAAGTAAATAAAATTATTCTAGCTTAATCCACTCATTGGCAAGAACTTGCTTGAGGTCATACATAATGCAGCAGTAGTTTCTTCTGACCTTAAGACATGAAATTTTAATTAAAAACAAAAAATAAAAAAGTAACAATAAAGCTGTTTAAAATGCCTTAAAGCCAACATTTCAACTGCGTCACTTTTGTACTAAAGCCTGAGCTATCAACAGCTGAAGAGCCTAAATTACCTGTGAATAGTATTGGCCACTACGCACATTCATTTGCAAATGGACAGAGTAGAACAGCCCTGTAGAAAGCACCCTGAAGAAGGTCAGGATTAGCTCAAGACAATATTGGCTACTAAGAGGGCATGCCCATGCTACACATCTGGTCTCCCAGAGATCTGTCACTGGAAAAGTGCCTGGCACCTCCAGAAAATGTTTCAGCATACCTAAGATCTGAAATCTGAAGTATTTTACTTAAAAGCGGAAATGCAAAAAGGGAAGGTTTTCCAGAATGTGACTGCATCTACCCAAAAAAGGAACCTGAATACTGGTCTTCCCTGTTCAGGGTACAGAAGTAACCTCAAAGTATTACTGCGCAAAAAATATCCCAATTTCTACTCCTTGTGGAATCTGATACTTGATCTGAAAACATCTATTAAATCAGAATGAGGATATACTGATAGGACTTGAATTTCTATGGGCTTGCTTTCCACACAATATTCACACAACTTCCCAAATTGAATACAGTAATGTGACTTACGCTTCGGTGAATTGCCTCACTTCCTTACATCATTCATAGATTTGGATCTAGTTTAGGTATACAGTATTCAAATATGCTGTGTAGATACAATTTAATTTGTTTGCACAGTCAAGATTTAAGTTGAAAAAACCCCCTCTAGTCATCTTGGGAATTTTAGCAGAAAATCTTAATTACTCATAGATTTTAAGGTAGAGTAGCAGAATGTTGCATAGGATCTCTGAGGATTTAAATAAAGCTTTTTTTTTTTGCATACGGTAGTGCAGGTACTTGGGATACATGTGCCCAAATTCCCATGCAGATAGACTTAAGCACCATTTTAGACCTTAGCTCTTTACTACTTTGTTGTTTCATTCGTGATAAATAAATGTTGCATGTTACTTGATTTGCAATGTCAACATCTAATAGGTAAAAAGCAAATATAATATTTGCTAGTGTAAAATCTTGAGCATATACAAGTGCAGATTCTGACATTATTGTCAGAGAATGAGGTAACCAAATACTCAAAATAAGTAATAACAAGGATTCATTTTGTTTTTTAAGGTGTTCTTAGTGTACAGAATGTGTACAATAAAAGGAAATGGCTTATTGTGGAGTAACTTCAAAAATAATATTCTTTGAGACGTATATTCGGTATTTGAAAAATATTTGAAAACTCCACCAAATTAAAAGCTATTGTGTTTTGTGTATTAACATTTAACAAAATACTCTCCTAAAACTGAAAAAACTGTAAGTCTATACAAATTTAGTAATTACACAGATGAATAGCTTACTAAAACATGCTGATTGCACACTTATTTGTGAAGTTGATATCACACCTCGTATCATAATATTGCTGTGCACTGTCATGGTAACACTTTGAGCTTTTTCCTGTGGCTGTGTTTTCCCTATCATGTCTGTTTCATATGACTTTGGTCTTCAATGGCAATGCTTTTTATGATACCTTCTGCCTTTTTATAGTTTTCATAATACTTGACAATGCTGTATAAATCCATGTTGACCCTGCAACTACACCTATATTAGTTCACAGCACAGATGTGAAGCATTGGGACCCAGACAGGTTCTTCAGACCATTTGCATTTCAGAGTTTGGTGAGTTTTCTTTACAGTTAATTCCTTCTGAATTACGTTTAGACTAAAACCTATTACTCTTTCTCCCAATGTTTTAATGAGCTAATCAGGACAATAGTTCACAAAATGGCTGCCAAAAGTTTATTGATTATTAGTGAGTAATTTAGGAATGGCTGATGTCCATTGGCTTAGGCAGATGGAGCCTTTCTCTGCCCAGACAGTAAACAAAATATGTTAACCATTGTTTGAACTTCCTTATTATCTATTAAGAATAAAAGGATTTTGAAAACAACAGTCCTCACTAATGATAGAGTTCAAAAACTTCAAAACTATGATCCATACAAACTTGTATGTTGAAAATCATAGAATCATTTAGGTTGGGAAAGATCTTTAAGATAATAATCTCCAATCATAAAGTTTGCTTTTTGCAAACTTATACAAGAGAATAATGCATGTGAACTATACTGATACTGATCAAGGCCAGATGGGAAGAGAGCCACATAATTTTGTGAATGGGGTAAGTCTGAAATGAACCCCTCTAGAAATTACTTTACATCTAAAAATTAGAATCTGATGTTAGCTCAACGTGTTAGTGATCCTTCAACACATATAGTAACACAGATGTTTGATCTGACAGTCCACGGTAAGTTTTACAGGCCAATAGAAATAAATATAAATAATAAATATGTGTCAGAAAGAGATACTATCTTTTCTATAATAATCCAATGTTTTAAAAATTTAGCAAGGAAGAGATTTTCCTTCTAAAGCTTCTAAATTTGAGAAAGCTCATGACTGATGATTAATGATTCCCAGAAAAACACTCAAAATATTAAGTCATTGGCACAGAGACATCTGGGGAGGACAGGAAGGTGCTCTTTATCTATCCTGTTGAAATTATACCCTTGTGTGGATAGTGCAAAGTTAATGGGACCTGAAAGAGAGAAAAACAGGAGGGAGTGTCAGAGAGCTGGGCAGACATAAACAGAGAAAACTGGAGGAGCCCAGCTCTGGAGTCAAGCAATGCATTCCAGATGCCTTCTCTTTGGAGATGACTGTTGGCTGGCTTACCTAATAGATAGTTTGAATTCTATTCTCAAGTGACCAATTTATCTGACATATTCTGCAAAGAATCTGTGGATCTACCTCACCTTGGAATTTTTCTCTCAGGCTTGAATGCTAAAAAGTAAGGCATGGTAATGTCATCTTCATTTCAGTTCTGTCTCACTTCTGCATCCAAAGTCAAGCAGCCATTCAGACAAGCTTTACCTTGTACCTTACCTCAAATCCATGAAAATCCATTACTTTGGATGAGGCTCCTAGACCAGCATAAAACACTGAAGTAAATAGAATTTGCAGGTATCATAAGTCTGAGAAATCAGCTATTTAATTCAATATCTAAGAAAAAAAAGATTGAAATGCTTGTCTTTTGGCACATTTGGAAACATTATACTTTAGAAGTTTGACTTAAAAAGATCCTGCTCCTCAGTCTTGATTACAAGCATCAAAGAAGTATATATTAGTTAACTGTCTGTCACTATACTGTATTCTTTTGTAAATACAACACAAAGTAAGAATTGGTGCAGAGATCAATAAGTCTGTTATCAATCTACTAGCAAACTTTGAAGTTAGAAAAAAGGAGAACTATATTGCTTTCCAACATCCTTGACAGTTTAACAAAGATGTAGCAAAGACAGAGAAAGAGATGGAGAGAAGCTGTAATGACTGCCCTTGGTAGCAAAGAAGAAAAGAATGTCTCAGGTGCTGAAGAGTTACATTAACCACATAGTTTCATCTATCAGAGGTTGAAAAGTTCAGGGCTATTAGCTATTTTCTTCTACTGACAATGAACAAAAGAACAAAGTAAGAAACAGAATATCCATCCAAACAGACTTTCCACATTTATTGGTCTAACAGCTTTACTTTCATCTAAGAAAGCATGAAATAATGAAGCAAGGATTCATGAAATCAAATTCATTTATTTAGCCTTGAAAAAGAGCTATGTTAAGCTTTTACAATAAAAACTCTTGATCTTTCTTAACATGTAAGCCACATAAGTAGCAAAACACATCACAGTGTGATAAAAAGTAAAACTACATATTTGTTTTTCTCATGTAAAATTTTCCTCATGTAACACTAAACTGTTCTCTCCAAGGTATGAATTTTGCAAGAGGCAGAGCTGACTTCACTGTTAAGATTTAATCCATTTTAAGTCTAAAAAAAACCAAAAAACAACAAAACAAACAATCTAGTAACTATCTAATTTAAAAAGGAGATAGGTAAGGAGGACATAAGGAGTTCCAAAGCATTTATTGCTCTTACACAGTGCCTCCATAGGGTATTATTAGATGTTCTAGGATTGCATATGTGCTGTGTGATCTGCTTGCTAAAAACTGCTCTTCTAACCACAATATAGTACCAAGATTAGCAGCATTGCTGGTGCTCTTCCTCGGAAAAAGAATTTTGACACCAGAATCTTAAGAATTCCTGCATGTTTTTAATCAAAGATACAGCTTGTGCTCTTTCTTTGGCTCCACGTGAATAACCTGAAGAAGCCGTAAACTCAGTATCTGTGACAGTTTCCTTACTTTGAAAGAACATACAGTACGAGCTTTGCATTTCATTGTGATTAGGAATTGTTACTCTAATTTAATAAGCATGCAAAATATTAGACCTTGAAAAATGGGGTCATATTTTTAGCTTTAGTGTCTGCAGACAGGTATGTCTGTTTGAATGTGTGAGGATGTATTCTTCAGGTTTATTACACCATTTGGGGGAGCTGTTTCTCTGTGGTTCTTGCCTGCTAGCAACGAAGCTCCATTTTTGCCACTGCTGTCAGTGATAAAGAATCAGAAGTATAGATGAGGTGAAAAGAGCTAGTGTGACTGAACAGATGAAATTGGAAACAATAAGGCCTAAGCTTAGGGATATAGATCAGATTATCTGGGGGTGAGGGGCATAGATAAATGGTCAGTTTCAACAGAATAAGGAGGAAGCCCTGAGTAGCATTCAGAAGAAGGAAAGTCAAAGAGTTGGAGTCATAGCTTGACTGCTGCTGCTCAAGGAGCTGTCCTGAAGGAGAGAAGCATTATCATGAAGGATATTACTGGATATATGCAAGTCCAGAGCAAAAAGAGTTCCTGAAGAGATGTGTATGCGTATGTGTGTTTGGGTTGAGTGGGGGTACACTGTAGAGCTGACAGAGGAAAAGATGGATTTGGTGTGACAGGTGTGTATTAGATATCCACTTTATATATGCATTTTTCTGTCCCCCTTCCCCTAACCCTCCAGGACTGCAGTAGTATCAGCAAGACACTGAAAACTAGGTTGAGATGAAAAAAACTGCCTTATCCTTTTGTTAACCAAGTGACTGATGCACTAAAAAAAAACCCCAAACACCCAAAAAACACCTAAAAACAGATGAACAACACCCCTCCTCCCAACCTCTTTTACTGAAAAAAAGCCACTAAAAACCCAGAAGAATTAACACAGATCAGACTGTGGAGCTGAGAGTGCAAGCTTGTAGGGATAAATACAGTTTAACCAGACAACCAATAAGTCCTATGTCTCCATAAATATAAGCTGAATATGCATGAACTGGGCCTTTACATTAAAAGATGGAGTAGAAATGCATTTGTCTGTAAAAGCTGATTAATACTTCTTTAATCTCTCATACTGCTTTCTGTCCTCCAGCTTCCTCACAACTAATGCGTAAGTACTCCTTTTTTACCATTTTGTTTCTTATCTCTCACTGAAGCCTTCAAAGCTGGTGCTGCAGACAGACTGAGGATACAGACCATTAATTTACTGCCGAAGTACAACAAATGGCAGAGAAAATGGCAGAAAATGGCAAAGAGAAGGAGAACTTTTTTTAATCAAATAAAATGCACATTTTCATAAAGTCCAGGCAGTTTATTTTTTAGCAACTTCTTGCCATGATCTAGACTCTGAAATGGCTCTTGAGTAAAAATAAACTCAGGCAAGAAATTCAACTGCAGAATGAGTTTAAGGAAATAAAACTAATTGAAAGTTAAAACTCAACTACCTTCTCTTCAAAGATTATTCACCATAATGACATATTTTGACAACAGTTAACATTCCTCAAGTTTCCCACCCCTTATCACTAGAATTGCCCCACCTAGAAATATACTTTGTGACAGTTAAGAAAATAAGTACATTAGAAGTTCTGGTAGAGCACAGTAGGTATTTTGCTATCAGTTCTTAGTTTGGATGTGCACTGAGTGAACACAAGTATGCAAATACAATATCAGCATTGATTATTTTGACCATTTTTCAACGGGGAGTGCATAGAGGCAGTGCCAGGGAGAGTCTGGGATGGTAATGCCCTCCTTCCTGCTGCTAAAACAAACCTCTGGAGTCAACACTACAGAAACCCACGGTATATAAGGAAAATCACTACAACAGAACAGCAGTCAGCATCAGCTAGGACAGCAGAAGCTTGTTCTCTTCTCTTGAATCCTTGTTAATGTTCTTTTAATCAGTGAGTGATTATACAAAATATTTGTGAAATGAATAAACTACAATAGACAAAGATGCCCAAACCATAATATAGGGTCCTTTGTTGTTGTTTTCATGTCATAGACACCTGTTTCCCTGTTCTCTCTGTATTGGATCAGAATTTGCAGTAGGAGTTTAGAAAAGGTTCATGTCTGTCAGGAACTGGAAGATCTAGTCTCTCATTTCTCAAGTGAGTTGAATAACTATGCAAAGTAAGGAGCAACTCCTTCCCATGGAGTGATATGAAGAATGAAAAAAGTTACGTACACTTTTGCTTTCTGTCCCAGTCCTGTCTGTGCACGTTAGACATTTTTCCAGAGTACACAGGAAAATAAATTCTCTTCTAAGATGTGTGTGCTCATACAATTTGCTTCTAAATCCTGGTAGGTCTCAAGCTAGGATAGCTTTTCAGCTAAACAGGAAAAAAGCTTTGGTACTATTGGAAACTTCAGATCAAGTGACTGTGGCACAAAGCAGGGAATGAAGTAATCTCTGAAATCCAATTGAGACTTGGCTGCCCAAACTCAACATGAATATCGTGCAATAAACCTCCATACTTTCTAGTGACTGTCTATACACCCTCACCACACTTCCTATTGGCTTGCTTGATAATATTCTTTTCATATACCAGATAGTGTGTTCATATTTTTAGAAATATGGAATTTAAATAATAAACTGCCTTTTTGTTTTAAACACAGTGTTGATTTTATTTTTTGTTATCTTTTGAAATATTGTAAGTCTATCTCACTGATTTTATAACTTTATCAGTAAAAAGAAAGTTTATTATAATAATGTCCTTGTTGCATACCAACAGCCCTCATCAATACTACTTGTAAGGACAGAACAAAAGCATAAAGATAAAAGATAAAGCATCTTTCACATAAGAAAAAAGCATCTGATTAGTTAACAAGTCTACTAGTACAGTTTAATTATTCACTTGTTTTTGACTGAATTTAATTGAGGAACCATTCCACAGGTGATCTCAAGCCATTTATCTCCTTATAAGATATTTACAACAACCAGCCACATAGTGTTCATTATGAAGATTTGTCTAAGAATACTAGTATGAATGAAAAAAAAATCCTTTGGAAGAAACTGCTGTAACAAATATCAAGGCATATACAGTTTATATTAGATACTTCCGGTTTACAAGAATTCATTCTCACCATCTTTTCATATCCCCTGTTCTGCAAACTTTGAGCTTCATATAAGTATATCACTTATATATAACTTTCATATTTACCATCTAGTGATCCCATTTTTCCTTGTGTTGTCCATAGAGTTTGCACATAAACCTGCCCTGACATGGTTAGCAAAGCCTAGCTGCATTTCCTTAACATACTTTTGGAGGACCATACGCTCCCAAATGTTTCCTGATTTGTCATTGCATGAAATACCTTTATTTAAGCTATTAAAGAGAAAAGAATCCTAAGTAAAGCCTGGTAAAACTGGCACAACCTGTGGACTTGATCCTAACTTTCACTGATGCTTTTCCAGTGGAAAGCTAGGCACAGGATTTTTGCTTGGCTGTGTTACAGTTTTCTAATGCCACAGTTAGCTGCACGTGGTGGAAAGAACATGTACTATTATTAATATTCCTTCCTTGCGGACTAGGTGATACTTAGGAAAGAGAGACAAATAGTTTTCAAAGCCTAGGCTTATCACCTTCTGCTGCCTATGTGGAAAAAGCAATCTGCTTTAGTAGGGATATAACTATGAAACTGCAGCAGTAAATAGTATTCTTTGAAGCAGCTGTGTTTCTTTCCTGAAGCTCCTTCTTATTTTATGCAGCAACACATGTATTCACACTCATGGCACTAGGGAAAATTTTATTCTAGGTTTATGATAGAGAAGTTGTAAAACATATTCCATCATAATTACATCCCTAGCAATATAAAAAAAAAGTTTCCAGAACCTTTTTAGCAAAATTTCTGTAGTGCAGCTTGACTACTGGTGAAAAGCATGAGCAAGAGTTCTTACAGTCTTGATTCATAAGTTACTTGTTTTTTTAAAGGACTGCTAACCATACCTTATTTGAAGTTAAAAATGCAACAGAGAAATGATGAGGTAGGAACAACAAAATAGAGATCTTGAAATTTAATAGTTTTCATGCTGTCAATAATTTTAAAATAATTGGAAAGTCTACTGCAGTACGTGTCCATATCATGGAAAGGAGTTCTGGAAAAATTCCAAAGCTGTCTCTGTTTTAATATATTCAGTGATATGAATTTTCCACTTTCTAGAAGGATGAACAGTGATCTTGCATCAATAAACCAATTAAGCAAACAAAGAATATTAAAACAGATGGCAAAACACAGGATAAGAGTGATATTAAACTTGATTCATCAACTTATTCTTAGTGTTAGCAGATATGACCTTAAGAATGTATTTTAGTATCTTGGATTAAGCCCAATTAAGGGAGAACCTATATGAAACATAGAGCACTGTGAGAATAAGATACATAAACTCAACTAAGTTTATTTTTTTCCAGAGAAATTTTTTTGGAAAGTGCAATCATAAAATTATTTCTAGGCAGTTAGATGTGCTAACTACAAGAAGTTCTGAATGATGCCCAATTTTTATCAAAACTGTATTTAATTTCAGCATTAGCATAGGAAAATAAATGATATCTAATAGATTTTATGTGAAGCACAAAGCTTGATCTAAAGGCAATTTTTACCTAACACTGAAGAGGAAATTACCAGTTTCAATACTCTCCCAGTAAATGGTTTAGCTTCCACTTCATTTAGGACCAGCATATAGTTACCGAAAGTGAATTATCAGTTGGCCTCTGGTAGTGGCATCAGTCTGAAAAAGCAATTAACAAAATTATTCCATTTCAATGGTGTTTTACTTTTGTTTTTTCTTACTGAAATAAGAAGCTACAAAAAATTTTGTTCTTATCTACATATAAAATTCCATGTGACATAAAAGATTTCAAGTCAGTTATAAAAGAAAGCTGAAGATAACTAAGACTTACCTTTCCATGAAGGAATAAATGGAGCCTTTCTCCTCTCCTTCTATCCAAAAAGAGAGTACTAAAGATATTCACTCAGGTTAAGGTAGTAATTTCCCCCCACAAATGACCAAAAAGGAACCTGCATGTGGAAATTTTCTTGAACATTACCCATCTGGAGAGGAAAAAGGCTGGTTTCCTTTAGAGCAGAAACCAAATAACAAGTTCCTCACATACTTATGTCACTTGGTATCTGCTGGGTGTTTATATACCCTCCAGGTCTGGCAGCTGGTGAGCTTGATTGATCAGGAACTAGAACAGCTGATAGGAGAGAATTGGTCCAAAGTAGGGTCTGATAGACGAGCCATCCAGGTGGAGATATCCAGAAAGTAATTAGATCTTGTAGTAAAGATCCTAAACTATCAAAGGATAGAGCCATCTCATTTGCATAGGACTATTAAAGTATTTCAAGAAAATTGGAATACCTCCAGTGCAAGACAACTCTGCAGAAGACCTGAAACCCTAGTGTACAAGAGCTTCATCTGAGGGTTAGGGAATCAAAGTTCAAATCTTTGGCCTGAAACAGGAAGAAAGTGAATTTGAGGTCATTTCTCTTACCTCTCAGGCAGGTAACTTAATCACAGGGACATGATGTATTCTAAAGAAGCATTGCCTCACATTGGAGCTAATGGACTTAATTAATGTTTGCTTCACTGAAAGGGAGTTTCTGCAGCTCCATAAGCGTTAAGTAGTGTCATCAATCCTTAGCTAAAGCAGACTTCAGTAGCTGCCTTACTATATAGTGTTATCTGACCTGTCTTCAGTTGCCTCTTCCTGAATAGTACTATGCATGCTTTAATATTCAACTGGGTAAAAATATGTCATTTTCTCTCACATGCTCAGGAATATGACACTGGAATGGTAGATTACCCATGGTCAGAGATAAAATATTGTAACCAACTTGATGATACACAGCCTAGAAAGGCTTTCTCTATGGCTACAGTCACAAAAGAGAAAAAAAACACCCTTTTCCATTAGAGGGCAAGTATCAGTTGAATGACATAGTCCTAGTTTCCAAGTTTTTCTAACAAGAGTCTCACAGAGACAAGATCTAACATGAACCCAGACTGGCTAGCATGTCTAAGCCGTGTATTCCCTCCTTGTGAGTATCTTGCAGTGCTATCACAGACCTGCCATCCAAGTGTAAGGCAGGTGCATGCCCAAATGAAAAACAACTTGTCAAATCTTAGCGCAGATATAGACACAGGTAGTGAGAACATTTTGATGAACAGAAAGCAGCTATATCTCTGTCCACTAACAAAAACATCTGGCATCCTGCATCCTGTAATTAAAATAGTGTATGAATTTGCAGCCCACAGCTCACAAGCTAGGCTTGCAGTTACTTGCAATAGTTAAATATTGTGAGAGAAAGAATAGCAAAGATGACAGGAAAAGGAATTTTCTGTCTAAGATGAACTTTAAAAATGTTAATAGTCTTGTTAGATGGTATTTGTGATACTAACTGCTAAGCTTTGATCATTTTGCATTTTTATACTTTGTACTACTACATCTTCATTTAGAAAGTGACAGGCAGTGATAGAAGAATGAAGGAGATCTTTCATGATTTGGAGAACTGCAGGCTTTTCTTAAGAAAGATGCAAATATTTTTAAAAAGACTTTTTTTTAGTAATTTACAAAACCATACCATAATACATTTATAGTGCTAGTGTCAAGGTTTATTATTCTGGATTTTACCAACACAAAGTAAAGGACTGCTCAACCTCTTTTGTTTGTATCAGTAATAAATAACTGCCAAATTAACTTAAAATTTCTTTAAAGGAATTCTAATTAATATAAATGCAGATAAAAAAGGTTAAATCTCATGTATTTTAATCAAGTTTGTTATGTAGCTAAACTCTTGCGATATTTTCTCATAACTCTTGTAAATTCAATATTCTGTTGAATACTCACAGAAATAAATCACAGAAAGGATAATACATCTCAAATTTTGCCTCAAATTATAAATTAAGATTTTAGTTTTCTTCATTTCTCAAATTTCATTTTTTGCAATTGATTTCAGAGATTAAGATCATAAGTGAGAGACCTAATAATTATTTATACACACTTACATAGAAAAAAAAATTCTTAGTTTAAAAAATAAACTGTTATAATGGATCTGTAATTCAAAATGCATATTTTACAATTAACTACATATAGTTGTTCATCTCAAAATATCCATAGATAGGAAGATTAAGAGGAGCAATATGAGATGTTCTGTTTCTTCTTGGTTCATACAAAAAATCAGTTAATACCTGCAATATTTATCTCATGTTTGTGTGCTATGTTTGATGATCCTGCAAGAAGAGCACCACTGAGTTTTGTCAAACATTTATGCTAGCAATAATAAGTATTTCTTGGTGGTGTTGGAGGAACAGGGTTGAAATAAAGAGATTTTGTTCACTATTTACACTTAAACTTACATATGACTTGCATACTAATTTAAGTTATCATAAATGGAACTTACATCAGTTCTAGATAATCTAGATAATCAAGAAAGGATTAATATTTTGAATGCATTGCCATAAATTGCTAGTCAAGATGATGGATTTTAGATGCATGAACAAGGCGAACATTCTTTAGCAAAAAAAGTTATGATAAAAAATTGAAACTGTGGGAAATTTGTTTAATGTTTCAGTGGGTATGTAAGAAATGAAGAGCTGTGTGATCTTATTATTCACATTATAGTATGAATTATCTCTGAAGACTGGAGTCCTGTGAATACCTGTTAGAGGAAGAGCTGTAGTGGCTCTACCAGCATAATCCACTGGGTGCGTATTGCCTGCATTTCACATTTCATAATATTTTGTAATATCAAAGTTTATAATCTGAGACCATGGCTCTGAAAGCACTTCTGTCTATGTTTGATTTTAAACATTTGATCAATCTCTTTGGATTTAGACAGCCATCTCATACATAAGGAAGGAAACTTGTGGTTGCAGAGTCAGGACCCAGGACCATGATATGCCAAATAATGTCTGATATTAGACTCACTGCTAGCTTTTGGTTTATATTGTAGATTCAAAAGCAGCTACCTGAAGTTTTATCAAGACGATTTTTTAAAATCATTTTAGATGTCAAAATGTTTACTTCAGCTTTTTTAACATGTGTTTGGAAGAGAAAACAAATGTCTTTTTAAATTGCCAAGAACACTTGTCATTTTTAGCACATGTTCATGCATACAGATGACAGTAAGTGATGTGCCATTTGAAATGAGGCATCAGTGACAATACGAAGGAATCTGAATAGACTGATTTTTTAAACATCTTTAAAATGAAACCTAGGTAACACAAAAGTATTTGACCAGAAATTGTTGAGTTACTGAATTTCTGTACATGTTTAAGTCTAGTAACAGCTGCTGTTACAAAAGAAAATAAAAGTTGAGATGCAAGACTTTTTACAGACTCATTAAAAAAAAATTATGTGCTCATTAATATCACTTTGATTCTGTATGTCTGCAAAAATACTGCTTTTTATCATATAAGCTGTATTTCTAACATGTTTCTTTGATTTACTTCTATTTACAAATATCATTAAAATGACCTCATTAATGTTTATAAATTTGTAAAGGGTGAGTGTCAGGAGGAAGGCTCTTCTCAGTGATAGCCAATGATCAGACAAGGGGCAATGGGAGCAAGCAGGAGCATAGAAGGTTCCACGTGAACATGAGGAAAAACTTTTTCACTGTGAGGGTGACAGAGCACTGAACCAGGCTGCGCAGAGAGGTTCCGAAGTCTCCTTCTCTGGAGACATTCAAGACCAGCCTGGACTAGGTCTTCCGAGTTCCCTTCCAACTCCTAATATTCTGTGATTTTGTGATTCTGTAATTCTGTGATATAATCTGTTTTCATAAACACTGGTCTCTGAATATTAATTAATACCATTAAGGGAAAATTTTGAGTCAAAATTCCTTTAAAATTAAAAGATCTATGAAGTAATGCCAGACTGTAACAGCTGAGATTCTAGAGGGTTTTTGAGGCACTATTTCACAGAATCACAGAATCACAGAAT
>NW_010169647.1:0-19573 GCF_000695765.1 Mesitornis unicolor
AATTATTATCTATATGTATTACTATATTTTATTATATTATTAAAAAGAAGGTAAAAAAACCCTTTTAATTCTGTGAAAGAGGTTAATTTTGTGTGAAAGCTCTGACTTCCTGACCCCCTGCCATGCGTGCACACATACCTGAAACAAAGAAGAAATTTCCAATTGCCTGATTCCAGTTAGGAAAAGAAACTCCAGCTTGCTTATGGACACAAACTGCTTTTGCCTAAAAGACTCAGAATGCCAAGTCCCATTTTCAAATGTGATATAAGTTCTTGGGAGCCTAAAGGACACAGAGGTTTACAGAACTGAACTGCTAAAACACTTCTAAATAAGTACCATTAGGATAACATTTCTGAAAGCCCCCCCAGGGACAAGGCAGTGCAAGTCCTATTTGGAGGTTTTACGATAGACTCTCAGATGTCATTTACAGGGGGACTGATGCTATTCCATCATGTGAAAATTCTGTATCACACATAAAAAGTCCTTTGGGCTCCTTTATTCCCTATTCCTATCACAGCTAGTGAGAGAGTGGGCTGTGTGAAAATGCAGAATAAGGTATTTAGGACACTAAAATTATTAATTCTATTCTACTCAAGAAAGTAATTACATACAAGTAACCCATCTGATCTTTCATGTTGCCAGGCTTTTATCTGATAGTCATTTTTGTCTGCTATTACCAGCTTTTTGTTCTAATAAAGAAACATACTCCCATTTCACCATCCTTATTATGTCTAAGTAATCATTATACATGGATACAGAAGAGGATGAATTCCTCAAAGCAGATGCATGACAAGAAGTAAAACTTCCTTTCTGC
The DNA here is from genome assembly GCF_000695765.1 of Mesitornis unicolor. NCBI lineage: Eukaryota > Metazoa > Chordata > Aves > Mesitornithiformes > Mesitornithidae > Mesitornis > Mesitornis unicolor. Next base: position 815 of record NW_010169647.1, read on the forward strand.
AAGGCCAGAGCAACTTATATATAGGATCATTTAGTATCAGTAAATAACTCAAATTCGTCTTGTTTTAGTGGGCACTCCCACAGATTTTAGCACGATTCTCATAGTGGAGAGAGTGAAGTACTGCATTTAGAAAAAGAAAAAAAAGTTTTCCTTTCTTTTAGAAGGACATCTTTCATTAAAAAATACAGAAAGAGACTTGCATTTGATCATTGTTACATCGATAGACTCACTGGCCAGTCCAAGTGAAGGGAAAGCACTCTGGAAAACAAGAAACCTGACTTTTGGAAAAATAGAGTATTATCTCATAGTGGAGTAATAATATCTCAGTTCTCTCCACAAGCATGAAATTCGCTCCTGTCTTTATATCTGCATCGAAAAATCAAAGAAACAGCTTACAGCGTGAAATGAATGCTTGGCCCTTAAACAGATTTTACACAAGAGGCAGAGGCAAGAAGAACAGAATAGCAGAGCTGTGATCTGAAAAACATGATTGGGATTGGAGGGCAAGAAGGTAGATGGTGTTTTCCAGGAGAAAATGACAGACTTCTACTTTTCCTAGCCTTGTGAAACTTCATGAAAATGCCCATATAGAAATTCTTGCTAATGTCAGCTTCAGGCATTCCTACATCGTTCACTTTGTTTCATAGAGGTGAAGAAGACAGGGGCAGTTAAAGTAGGCGGACATTTAAACAAGTGAACACATGCACTTGTTCATCTCAAGTCAGGACAAATCTAGAATAATTCCAGCTAGGTCTGCATCAGAAGAAAATTCTCTACTATGAAGAGTTGATTAAAACCAAGCATCACTACAGTCATTAATAGCTTCCTTGTAGTTTTTCTTTTAACGTTGAGGGAAGCTATTCAGACCCAGTGTACACCTCTCTAATGGGTGCTGCAGCAACATGATGGATTACGGTTCCATACCACATGCGACATCAAACCATAACCTCCTGGGAGACATTACAAATAATAAGAAACTCAAGCTGTGTACGATAAAGGATCTGACACACTTCAGAGTAGTGTTTGGTTCTGTTGGTTACTGGCTGTAGATGTAGAACATAGGAGCTTGCAGGAGTGTCTTTTATGCCCATTCATAAACTGATGACACTACACTGGAACCAAAATGCTTAAGACAATTTGCTCAACTCCCGTAAGCAATGATTTTACCCACTTGGTCATATCTGATATTGAATGTTTTCTTAACTCACATGCAGGAATCCTTTGGACACAGCAAATCTGACTGAAAGAAAATTTTCCTGACATACTGGCTAGGGAATCACAGAATCACAGGGAATTCCAGCCATGCAAACAGATCTCTGACAAGATCTTCTCTGTGGCTCTGAGAAGAACCATTTACTTAGGCTGAACACAGAGATGGGAAAAATTCCACTTTGTGGCCCAAAGCATAATTTTTCATGAATTTGAATGAGATGAAAGTTTGCTGCGCTTCAAAAAAAAAGAAAAATGCCAACCATTTGACTAAAAAATGAACTTTTTGCAGCAAACACTCATTGTTTTTCTGTGCTCAGAAAAAATCCTCTCCTCTATACTGAAGGGCATGAAGAAAACACATTTTTGCTTTCACCGAACCTGTGAGTTCCTCACTGAAGACAGTTTTTCCCACAGAGCTGTAGGTTTTTGAAATCTTGGAACCAATTTTTTTTTTCAGCTGGTAGCTTGTAGTCATATTAACTCCATTAACATCTCTTGTTCTGCTCCACACTGACACTAGAGTTTCTCTGACAAATAAAGACTAGCATCTACACCTGAGGATTAATTCTATTTGCCCTGTACAGTAACAAAAGCTCATATTTTCTTGGGAAGGCTTGGGACAGTATTCTGATGGGCTATGAAGTTATTAATGTTGCTTGATATTTACTTTGACAGCTGCTCTGTACCCTCTTTAATCATCTTCATCATGGTTCACATCTCTTTTTTCCCTTCATTTCACTTTTCCCTATGCTTCTTAGGGAGAATGATGCAACGCACAAGTTGATAAATCTTTCAGCCCTTCATGTATTTCCCCGCTTTGTCTTCACTTCTGAAGTTTTACTGTTTGGCATTTTTTTCCTATGGTTCAATAAGAGAACAGAGAAATGTTCCAGATGCAAATACCATCGGAGTATAGTATTTTTTAAATATTCTGACTCTCATGGGAGGAAATTAGTTTTCAGCCCACATCCATTCGACAGGTAATTTGGTTATGCATTAAAAGGGCTCCTTCAATACTTGAGAAAACTTTTAAAAATTGTATTACGAACATTAACTGCCTGCCTTTATTGTATTTGGCTGCATTTCTTTTAATGTTATTGATAATACTTAGAAGAGCAACCTCTGCTACACAAGAGCTTTCTCCTCTCATGACACTTTTTGGAATGATGGGATCCAGACAGGCTGGATCGATAGGCTGAGGCCAGTTGTATGAGGTTCAATGAGTCCAAGTGCCGAGTCCTGCACTTGGGTCAAAATAACCCCATATAATGCTACAGCCTTGGGAGTGGCTGGAAAGCTGCCCAGTGGAAAAGGACCTGAGGATGCTGCCTGACAGCTGGCTGAACATCAGCCAGCAATGTGCCCAGATGACCAAGAAGGCCAACAGCATCCTGGCTTGTATCAGAAACAGTGTGGCCAGCAGGACCAGGGAAGTGATCCTTGCCCTGTACTCAGCACTGGTAAGGCCACACCTCGAGTAATGTGTTTAGTTTTGGACCCCTCACTACAAGGACATTGAGATGTTGGAGTGCGTTCAGAGAACAGCAACAAAGCTGGTGAAGGCTCTAGAGGACAAATCTTAGGAGGAGCTGGGATTGTTTAGTCTGGAGATAGGCTCAGGGGAGACCTTACTGCTCTCTACAATCACCTGAAAGGAGGTTGTAGCAAGGTGGGTGTTGGTCTCTTCTCCCAATTAAATAGTGGTAGGTCAAAATTTACTCCCCCAAGTGCACCAGAGGAGGTTTAGATTGGGTATTAGGAAAAATTTCTTCACCGAAAGGGTTGTCAAGCATTGGAACAGGCTGCATAGTGAAGTGATTGGCACCAAGCTGTGCCAAGGGAGGTTCAGGTTAGAGATAAGGAGGAAGTTCTTTACTGAGAGGGTCGTCAGAAGCTGGAACAGGCTGCCCAGGGAGGTGGTGGAGTCACCATCCCTGGATGTATTTAAAAAGTGGGTAGATGAGGTACTTAAGGATATGGTTTAGTGGGTAGACAGGAACGGTTGGACATGATGATCTCAGAGGTCTTTTCCAACCGAGCGATTCTGTGATTCTGTGATCATCCCTGGAGGTATTTAAAAGATATGTAGATGTGGTGCTTAGGGTTCAGTGGTAGACTTGGCAGTGCTAGGTTAAAGGTTGGACTCAATGACCTTAGGGGTCATTCTATGATGCCATATTTTGTCATCTGCCTTCCATTTCCCCGTACAAACTCTTCCCTGTGAAGCTGTAGCTGTCTCAGTTTTGTCTACCATCAGTCAAGCTCCCGTTTCAGCCTGACAGGGTGTAGTGCAGGAGTACAGATTCTCCAAGCAATGTAACTGTCATCCACAGCTCCCCCAAGAGTCTTATTCCCTCAGTTGCTTTCAGAGCAGGAGCACAATCTGGTTTGGACCAACATGCTCCAGGCTTAAGATTTTAGGTCCAATCAGTCCCCAAGAAGGCCCGGCAAAGATTTTAGGCTATGGGCTAGCTCCCTCCAATACCATCTAGGGGTCAGCAGTCAGAGATGCCAGAGGACTGCAATCTTGCAGCTGACAAAGTGGTAAACTTTAACCAGCTGGAGTGATTGATTGCAAAGCTTCCTTGAGGCCCAAAACACCATCCACCTTTTCAGTCTTCCTGGAACTGGCAGCATTAGAGACAGCCAAGAAAATCCATTACCCAAACATTTCTCCTAGGCCTGATAACCTATGTCTTATATCACAGGAGAGCATTCACATTCCATAAGGGTCTCTGTTGAGTCAAGTATCTACATTTACCCATCCTTTAACAACTGTACAGACATAGATTTGCAAAACTTCACAATATTCTATTTTGTTGATATTACTGAGAAGGCTGATGAACAGCCAAGCTTTTACCTCCTTCACAGCAGTGCAGTTTGGAGATTGAGGAAGGTTGCATCAATTTGTGGGATTCACAAAAAAAAAAAACCACCCTAAAGGAAAACAAAAAAAAGATAAATAAATTCTCCAATCATCTGTCAGGTATGTGGAAAATATTGTTGTACTTCAAGTTTTACAAACAGGAGCCCTGACTTCAAATTCTTGGGATCAAACTTCTGTTTCTTTCAATCACATTAAATGCATTCTTTTCATGTCAGGTAGATTACATACATCACAGAAAAGAAATGGCTCTTGATATCTGTCAGTTTCAAAGTCAGATGATTATGATCAAAGTTTAGCATCTCAGTGCCTTACAGGGAAAATCCATTTGGAAATATGATGGGGGAAGCAAGAGCAGAGCTACTACACTTTGATTTCCAGCTAGGGTGTATCTAGGAACCAAAACTACACAGGTATGATCTTTTCCTTGTTCTTCATGCACTGTAGAATTCATGAGAGAGTCAAGGTGGCTGCTTTCCCCACATGCATACCCTTTATGTCTCAGGTCACAGAAAAACAACATTTATCAGGGTGGAAATGCAGAGCTTTTATAAGGTGACTTTCTCCCTTTCGGTAAAATCTTTCTGTCCAGCTATACCCTGCCACACATGTCAACAGTCTCCAGATTAGCTACTGCAACATCAAAACCCACACATGACATTGCAGTCTCCCAAACACTGCTCCGTATCACAGTATCTGAGTCTTCCTAATTATCTTCCTTTGTTGTACAGTGAGCATCCAGGAGCTAATTGTTCTGATGAGACAGATAAAACATCAAAGGATGCTTTAAAATGTGTTTAAAAATGTGGCACGTTTACAGTACTGCAGTCTGAAGCTCACCAGAATTCAACCAGCCTGTGCCAGGGAAAGCTGGTCCTTGGGGCCTCCTCAGGATGTTGGAGCGCCGTCTCACCAGCCCGCCTTTGCAGGGGAGTAAGAGCTTGGTGTACAGTTCAGTCCCCATGTTTTTGCTTTCTTGGCTGAGGCTATTGACAAGGATGCAAGCTCTTTCAGTTGTAGGGGAAGGTGTTATATGTGAAGTCATAGAAGATGATCCCCTGCTTTTTTACCTCCCCCCCCCAAATCCCCTCTCTTCCCCACAACACTCACTAATTTCAAGTAAGTCCCAAGTGGCCATCAGACAGTAATGAGTTCTTGCAATTGGCAAGCTGGATGGATTTGAACTACTGACCCAAGAATTAAAATGCTCAATGTGTGCATTCAGTAATTCATGTCTCGCTAAGAGCACAGCAGATAGCTTTGATTTCTGATCAGATCCTTCCACTTCTCACAAAAATAACAGTACCTCAGCTGGAAACAGGATGCACTCTGGCCCCCACTACCTGATCTTTTAAGTTTTCTTTCTACTCTAACAGAACAAACAAGTAATGTAAAAAAACCTATCTGCCCAATTCTAGCCACTGTAAGAAAGTTTTTCCCTCAAAAAGATTGTTCACATGATGAACAACAAGAAATGTGAAAAAAGGAAAAGGGAATGAGAGTGAGGGGCTAAGAAGTAGATGCACAAGTGCTGACACGAACAGGACTGCCTCTTTGAAATGGGGCCTTGGAAAAGAGGGAAGTGAAGAAACAAAGAAAACATGGGAGTTTTTCTAACTATCTGAAAGGGAATCAGAGGAGGAGAAGAAAAATGACTGAAAGAAACAAAGGAAACAGGGAACAAATAAACTGAGCTCAAGATGTTACACAAGAAAAAAGCAAGGTCACCGCAGCATGGGAAGAGATGCAAGAACATCGAGCTATACAGAGGGAGCTGCTAGAAATGACAACACAGATGAGACAGAGCAGCCTGGCAGAAAACAGGAGATCTCACACTCTGCAAAACAGCACGTTCCTTCCTCATCTCCTTTGCTCCCAGCACTGAGGGAGTAGTCCCCCTGACAGCTTTGCAGGAAAGAGGGGCGGAAAATTTTTATGCAAAATGCCTTTGGGCCCTACAGAATTTACAGCAAGTATCAAGACAAAATTCTCTCCTGGCCCTGGACTGTCAGCATTTTTTTCAGGATGGAGGTTGGTGGTACTGTTTTGATAACAAAGCTTGTTGATACAGGTACAAAGGAGGCTCTCAGAGGTCAAACACCACCCTTGGAAATGGAGCGACAAGTTTAACAGACTCACAATGTTGTTTCTGGTGTTTGACCTTAAACAATACATGAGGCTTGCAAGATAAAAGAAAAATAGACTTATAAACATGAACTGAAACAAGTTTTTCAGAGCTCTGTTTAAAACGTAAACATGAAAAGGAAACAGAGAAAATAATCACATGTGAACAGAAAAAATAACAAACCTGAAAAGCTGCTATTAGAACTGCAAGGCGAAAAGTATTCAGAGCAGATATATGTCCTGTCACTTGGTATTTTTTATGATTCAGTCTGAGTAACTGAAAGGACCAGCCAGTCCAATCTGACTGGAAAGGCTATTTTTCTGTGTTAGACCTCAGACTTTGTTTTAAGCTATTTTCAGTGCTGTTGATGGAATGAGATGAAGAGATTAAGTTTCACCTACACTGCACTAAAGATATGTGGACAGAATTAATCTCCAGAACCGAGCTCAGGCCCAGGCCTGACAGTACCGGGCACAGTGCCTTCAGTGGCTGCCATCGCAAGTGCTGGCAGCACGCTCAGGACCTCTCAGCATTTGGCCTTATGTGTGGAGGTTTGAAAATAACTTTTGGCTGGGTGGTTGTCTCCTAAGGATAGATGGAGTTTCACTGAAAACATTGGCACATGCTGTGTGACATTACATTTGTAACATGTTCTGTTATCCTGAGGTTTCAGACTTCTTTACAGTGAGAAAAAACACTACATCCCTAAAATATAAATACCTAAGAGATACAGAGAGAGCCAACATGGGAAAAAATTGATATTTCTAAGGAGTGCTTTAAACCAAGATTTTCTGACCCAGGACCTGATTATTTTTTTTCCTTTTAAAATGGGGACAAAATGTCAGCATTTTCCTCATTTTTTTTTCCTTCATCTGCAGTTTTTTGAAAACTTTCCAGTCTGATGTTGACCCAACAGAGATATTTTCAATATAAATTTTCAAAGCATGTTTCAAAAAATGAAAAGTCATTGCAAAGTAAAACTTCAAGTTTCTGATTTGTAAAAACAACTTCAAAACTTATTAGAAATAATGATATTTCAGCATAATTGACATGGCATTAAGTTCAGATTAGTCAACGTGGAAAGTTGTTCTTGAAGAAAGTTTTGTGGTCGGTTGTAACACTCACTGTAAATTTGAAATAACAAGAAACACACCAAACTTCTGGCCACATGACCTAGTTAGCCTGATAACAACATGGGGCATTAATCAGGACTTTTTCTCAGTAAAGGAAGTCCATCCTGCTAAAAGTCAGACTCAGGTTTATCATCCTCATCTCACTGTGAGGTGAGGAGGCTTGTCCAAGGACATGGACAAAGTTGGAGCTGAAGGTGGTTGTTGGTGACTGCTAATTGTGCATTCAGAGCATGGTTTTCTTTTGTGGTGAGCAGTGGAGAAGAGAAAGAACCAGCAGTCCATACAATTTAGAAGAAGCCTGAAAGCCTGACTACGATGACAGCAATTCCTTGTGGGAATATTGCATGAACCTGGCAACACATCCTCATGTGATGGGGATAATATCCCTGTGCGGGAGACTTGGCACACTAAGTGGAGGAATTTGCCTTAGGACCATGGGGCTGAGAGGAGGGGCCAGAAGGGTAGGTAGGACTAATTGCTGACCTGGTTTTATTTTTTTCCCATGGTTGACACAAATTTACTCATTTATCATCATCCTATTGGTTAAAAAGGCTGTGAGTACTTTTGGTTCTTCCCCTCAATCCCCTGTTAAAACCTGGAAATGTTTTTCATGGCTATGTCCTCCCAGACTACTCTGTAGTCTTCTGTTTATATGATAATAGTGAAATATTGGTTTCTTTTCACAAGCTAGAAGTCAGATTTCTTTTCCATTCATCCGTTATAGAGCGAAAATAAGAAAATGAATACTCTTATATCCATTATATATATCAAGAGACTGTATCTACCTTTTTATTCCAAGAGGTAGAGATGACTGCATAGCTCTTGAATTACAAAGCAGTTTTAAGACACAACAGCAGCAGAAACAGTAGTAGTGTTTGGCACAATGTACCACACAGATGCGGTATCCAGAGATTGAAAAGTAAAGGGAATTTCTATCTATTTATCCATCCATCTCGTTACTTTGTGGCTTTTACTTCCAATGTGGGAAAATAAAATACTCTTTTACATGGTATTTTTTCCATGCATACTCAACTTAAATGCTGTTGATTTATGAAACCTATATTACTGGCATAAAATATAACTATGTCACAGAATTTGGAGATGTATGTTAAGACCAATATGCTGGAATACCTGAATCTGTGAATTAAGATGCATAGTATAAAAATAATAAATATATTGTTACCGTAAATTAAAGCTGTAAAGATTTTTTTCTTTCTTGTTGGCAAAGGGAGTGATCTCTCCAGTGTCAGGATTGAACTGCAGGGCACTAATAAAACATGACACAAATAACAAATAAATTTCCTCTGTATTGAATGGTTTGAGATTTATTGAAGTCTCTTATAGCAACATCTATTGGGAGCTGTATAATCTAACATAAAATTTACACCTAGGAGACAAAATGTGGATAAAATAACCATTACCTTACAATATTATTTCAACTCTTGCATCTAATTTAAATATTGTTTAATACAAAACATGCGGTTTTGGTGGAGAAAGGCATTTATACTGAGTGAAAGTCATGACAGTACTTTGAAACTGAATTATGAAGAGAGAGTACACTGAGTTTTCCTGACATTTTACAAGTACATAGATTTACATATAAACTAGTGATCAACTCTCATAAGCTACGTAGGCTTTTCAGTCATTTGTACACATGTATTTTTTTCCAGTTCTCAACAGATTTCTACTCCTTTTATCAAACAGTTTAGGTAACCCATCTCAGCTATTTTAAACTGCATGGAGCAGATGCTCAGCTGGAGACATAGCACAGAGGTGCACTGATTTATGCCATCTTAAAATCTGGCCAGATTCAGCTCTGAAAATAAATTCCAACTAACTTGACTGCATGGATACCAGTGTGACTACAGACTGCAGCTCTAATTCTATTTCCATTCGTGGTGGTGTCAGTTCAGAGATAAAGCAATGACTTCCATGTCGGCTTGAATGTAAGCCAGCATGAGAAAAAGCAATTGGTTCTTTGGACCTAATTTTACCTCTGCTTGATTCTATGCTGATGAAACTACACAGACATAGAAGTGTGGTCACTCCCTATTTATACAAGTGTACATAGAAACAGAAATGACTTCACATTTTATTCTACTTCTGCTCTGTTTTGCAAAACTTGCCAGGGCAGATATCACATTTTCCAAAACTTCATTGTCCTTTGATACTGTCAATTTAACTGAAATATAAATAACCCCTTGTCCAATAAGCGAAACTTAATTTTTCAAGAAATATCCCACATGGAAAAATTGGATATAGAAGATTGCTACCAGCAAACCTGGACCTTTTACTGTGAAAGTTACTCAGGAAAGCCTGAGATAGAAAAGATCCTTCTTTCCTGCAAATGTGAAGCAGGTCCCCCTATTTTCTGATTTTCAACTACTCTTATTTAAAGAGGTCCTGAAAAACATTGTCACCCACTGAGAAGATCAATCTGCTTAGCCCTGGAACATACAATATTTGGAAAGAATTCCACACTGAGGTAAGATGCTCTGGAAAACCAAATCTTCCCTGGAAGCTCAAAGAGGTTGGATATTTACAGTGATGGGGCAACCTCCCTCCGTGCTACTAGAATACCATTCAACTGCGGTGTTCAATGCTGAGTTCCAGAAGGTGAGAAGCAAATAGAGTCATAGCTTTCCCAAATCCTCTGACTGTTCTGCCCAGATGGGTTAACAACATTAAGTAGCTCTTTACTACCTGGATATTTATTTATCAGAAAGTTGACACCTACTCTAGATTATTTAGCAAAGAACTACCAGCAGCTGTCAAGAGGTAATGATGTGTTTAGTGTTTACCTTGAAGCCAGATGCAATCACTGACCTTGATGTGAGAGGCTTGGTAACCTCCTCTTAGTCCTCTGAGTCCTTCCAGTTACAGAGTTTAGGTAAGAAGTACCTTGCTGAGTTTCTCTACAGAATCTGCCCTGAAGATTTAACTGCTAATGATTTCTCTGACTCCATCACTCTAACCCTTCTCCTCTGATGCGCTTAAGAAGCCTGCTGTTCTGACTGCTATAAATTAGTATTAAAAATTCCCTTCTGTTATTATGTTCAGGAACTTAATTTTAGTCTGTGAGTTTGTGTGTTGCTCAGCAGATACATGATCCTATACCTACTGAAACAATGAACTAAGGTATTCCTCCTGTTTTTCTCCCCCAAAAGCATACGTGGAACATGGGCTGTTCTAGCCCAGCCGTGCACAACAAATCATCCTCAAAGTCATGTGCTCTGGTGAGATTAGGGGTACGCAGACCTTTTGACCCAAAGGTTGCCCTTTAGGGCTTTCATAACAATCTAGTGTAATATTATAGTGTTCACCTTTCCGCCAAAGCCGTTTATCTTACAATGGTTTGTTGCCGGCTTTTTTCTGCTTGATATTTGACTGCCCCGCGTGCAGAACATTACAGGGACATTTTGTCAAATAATCTACCCCAAAAGCAAGCCTCCACTGGTTTGATTAAATGGCATTCCCATAGCATTCCTTTTAGAGGAGCCTAAATAGTGTCATTCATATGTCAGGCTTAAGCTTTTGTATCTCAAGGGCATTAAATTTGGGCTGGTACACAGGATAGACAGTAATGGCTCATGAAAGTTAATGGTTTGGGCAACTGAGGTGCCTCCTGCCATTCTGATATTGCATTTTGCTGTCTCTGTTTTGTTTTACCTTTTAATTTATCTGTGTGTAAAGTGGGTTTGGTACTTCTGCTTACCTGTCCATAAGAAGTGGTGTTTAGGGCTAATGAATACTTGCTTTTTGAACTCCTTGTATGAAAGAAACTATATAAGTGCAAATTATCCTCTTGTCTATCCTCTCTGAAGTCTAACCTACTTGGATGTGATTGTGATCTATGTCACTTGTAGTGTATATTATAGGAGAGGTTATCACAGCAATGACTGTAAGTAAAGCTTTGAGTAATACCAAGTAACTCATGAATGTGTAAGTTCAAACACAGGATGGAAATTATTATTTTAGGCATAGTTCCAGGATTTGGTTAAAGTATCTTTAGTTGTTAAATTACTTGCTCTCCATTTTCAGGTACAAGGCCAGGCCTTCAGGCTGGTATAAATCATAAGTTACTCATATCAATAGAGCTGTACTTAGCTGAGCAACTAGTCCAGTGGATTCTCAAAATGTAGCCAGAGGCATTACTGCATTGAGATGGTCAGTAAAAGTAATGTGAATAAAAGCTGCCAAATATGAAAGCTGAAATTTTTAAATGTTAGTGTCACTAATAATGTGAAGAAAGACTGGCAAATATGAAAACTGAAATTCTTAAATTTTATAGTCTTACTTATAGAGTAACTATATAGGTTAAGTAAACCATATCTAGATTGTAGCACTATTCATCTTTGACCTTTCACTAAGTATGCTTTGAGGCACTGTTAGCACTTCCTTATAAGTATATTAATATAAGTATCAGCATATCTATTGTTCTAATGTAAGCCTGAGAACAGATGAGATTTCATGTAGACTTTGAGAAATCCTACTGTCTTACCTCTGCAGGTGGCTCACTTTGAGGCAGTCATGCAAGCAGGTGAGCAGGTTTGCTCACACATGGCTATCTGGATTCCCTTGCTGCACTCTGTCTATTCAGTTAGCAGTGGAACACCACATTGCTATGGGCTCATCTCTGCAGGAATAATATTGATTTCTGTTGAAGGCTTTCTCCTAGGAGAAAATAAAAGAAAAGCTTCCATCTTTCTAGTCCTACAATGAAAAGTTAATGGGGAAGAGAGTTTACAGCAGAGGAAAAAAAGGGAAAAAAAGAGAAAGGAAATGAGGAGGCAGCTAAAAATGGAGGAAATTGAAAGGACACAAGGGGAGGAGGATGTATGTCAGAAGGATCTATGTCAGAAAGGTAGTTTTTCAGTTCCATCTCTCTGAAAAAGTTCACTGGTTTGGAAAAACTGAGGTCCCAGTGAAGTACTACACAGAGCTTTCACAGACAACGTGCAGGATTTTTCTGTTATGTTTGTTTTGTTTTAAATCTCCAAAACATCGATCAGTCTCCCCAAACTCCTTCATGAGTACATAGTATTCCTACAGACAATATGCTACATACACCTTCCTACAAGGTCAATATTACATATGTGAATGCAGGAAGCAAGAGGAGGATAACAGCAGCTGGAACTTGAAGACCAAACCCAATCCAGTGTCTGACCTAGATGTTCCTTCTCACCCCTAATTTTCAAGTGGTAGATGATTCACTACAACAATTCTGCCCAATGCTATGTCTTTCTGCACTTAATTTTAAGAAAAAGGTTCTCAAAGAATGTTCCCTTGAGGGAAATAATGAGCAGGCAAAATATGCCTACAGATTCAGGCATTTGCCCTATTTACTGTTCATCCTTTTCACCTACCCCTTTTCCATCCTCATTTGAAACAAGAGGGACACGCGCTTCATCCCTGTAAACTCAATAGCTAAATCATAACTGGCTTCAATGGAACAAATGCTTAAAATCATAACAGAATACTAATGATACTTACTATTTTATTAAACTGCTGTATTTTTTCCACCCATGAAGCATTCCCTCCCCCCATTTTTGTTCCACTGAATAGCTAATTTAATCTTTTAAATCTGTAATTAAACACAGTCTTAAACATCTAAGTTCTTTCCCTTTATGATATTCTTACTTTTGAGACTGTATTTCTTCAATGCCAGAACTTCTTTATGCCAATGAAATTTTTTTGAATTAGCATTACATTTAGCCTTACCTTGTACAAAAAGCACAGCAGTGTCTCCTTCCAAAATCTGGTCTAAAGGAAAATAAGACTCGGCCAACAATAAAAATGATATATTTTTTTCAAAGCAGTTCATGTGGGGAGAAGGGGCAATTTTGCAGCAAGCTCTAAATTCTGATTACCATCTGAAGTGTTCAGCCCTTCAGTTTCAATGTATGCTCTAATGAGTGCAGTTTGGTGCAGACTCCGAAATACTAAGCTTCCAAAGTAAATTTTAAAATGTTTCTTTGTGTGGAAGTAATCCAGATTAGTAAAGAAGTCTGAAGCCTAGACAACATTTGTTCCACCTTCACTGATATCCAGTCCCTGGACTTGTAAGTGGAGGCTGGTTGGACTGCAACAGGTTATGGGCAGGAGGCTGTTCTGCAAGAAGCATCATGTTACTTGCATTACTCCTCTATTTTTGGCCATTTTGAGGGGCAAGATCCAACTAGGCTATCAGGATCTTTAGTCTAATTCATACATTCTTAAGAGCCATCTCATCACAAGAAAACAGCAGTGATACCAATAGCCTTGAATGGTGACCCTTGTGCAGGGAACTGAGAGTCTTTGGTACTTCTGAAAGTTGGGCCACTTGTTCAGATAGTGATGAAGACCAAGGGAGTTGCAAAATTCTGAATGTGTAAGACCCTATCTGTGCCACATTCCTCCATTATCTCCTGCAATGACATTACAGGGATGCAGTTAAAGCCTCAAACTTTTTTTATAAAAAAAGGCGACTGTACTTGATAGGCCTAATCCTCCTTTAGCTGAAATGTTATCGCTGGCTTTATTAGACAGTAGGATTAGGCTTGTGTTACTCTGCATGGGCAGAGCTAGCAGTGTTCTCAGACAGCCAATTAATAATGTTAACCATTTTGGTTAATATTAGGGCAAAGAGACACTCCTTCTGATATGCCATTTAGGTTAAATGCATTCTCCTTCTGTTCAACTTGTCTGATACTGTAATGATAAGCCAAGAACTTATTTAAGTAAAAAGATTAAACGTATCTCTGAGGAATGCACAATATCATTACAGCTGAATCATGAGGTTAAAGTGTTGCACTGAGGCTGCAAAATTTCAGATACAGAAGAGATTGAAAGGATAAATCCTTACTCTTTTACTATAGTTGCCTTATTCCATCTGCTAATGAAATCAGTATGTAAAGTGCATTGGAAAGAGGCTCTGCATGTTAGATGTTTCAGTACAAGTTACATTGTATTCTGCTATGGAAAATGATGGCTTATTGTAATAATTCTTTACGCTTGTTTTTCACTTGAGATCAGAGGACTGTAATTCAGACATAAAGAGAGTTGCCAATAATTAATTCTTAAAGAGCCCTAAAAAGATATGTGGCCAATACTGTGGCCAATGCTGTGGCCTCTTTCAGGAAAAATAATGCTAATTTTGCATGATATTATCATCTCATTAATCACAGAATCACAGAATCACAGAATATTAGGAGTTGGAAGGGACCTCAAAAGATCATCGAGTCCAACCCCCATGCCAGAGCAGGATCACCTAGACTAGGTCACACAGGAACATGTCCAGAGGGGTTAGTGTACTGATTGTTCCCATACCTTCAGATTTAAGTATGAATCAAACAGCATCATATTCATCTTAGAGCTGTAGATACAGGCCTCACCACCTACCATAGAATTACGTTTTATTGGCCTCTGGAAACAGACTTGTGTTTATATATTTGAGCATTAAAAGCCCCATGAAGAAAGGCATTCATCACATGCTTAAATAATTTAGTGGAGCAGGGTCTAGGGTGGGTGTTAACCCTTTTCACTGGTGTGCATTTCAAAAGCAAGACCACCAATTTGAAAACAATTAAGAAGACATTGTAAGGTGAGATTGCATCAAAAAGTAATTATACTGTACTGTTACTGGATAATATTAGGGACACATGGATATTTTCTAGCATTTCCCAGCAAGCTTGCATGCATAAGCTAAATGTAATGTTCCTTTAAGTCAATGCATCCTACAGATGGGAAATACAGCCTGACATTGCCTTTAAATTTAGGATGGTATTTTTTGGTCAGTCGGAAATGAGAGGTTTCTGTCATGTTTTACATTATGCAAGCTGTATATGACAATACTTATGTCTCAAGCTGCCAGAGGCATCCAAAGGTGGGTTTTTAACCAACAGCCAGACTGAAGGTGTTTTGGTAACAGATCCCAAAGATAATCTAATTTAGACATTAAATATGTGCTTTAAGTGCCGTCCAAATGAAATTCCCATGACCACCAAAGGCTATGGCCTTTGATTCTCTTTGAAAGGGATGAAGATTTCAGTGAAACAATCAATAGCTATCTCAGAAAACTGTCTGTAGGTGCATGTAAAAACTGTATTTTTGATGAAGGCTGAGCTTCTGATCTCAACATGCAGCTCTGCTGGGTCTGTGGTTTCCAGCCATACCTACCTTAAGCAGGCTCTAAGCACAGCCAAGGGCAGTAGGAGCCTAAATCCTAGACCCACTTCTGCCACAGGTGAGTTCTTGTAGTGCTAATCCCTGAAAACAAGTAGTTCCCTAGACAGGAAGACTAATGTGCCTCATTTCTTGTAAATTTATGGTTCATGGCTAATTAGATTTGGCTGTTGGGAAGGTTAAAGAGCCATCTGAAATTTTATTTGCAGCTGTAGCTTCTCTGTGGGCTTCTCCCTGAGTGAGTAGATTCTTGGATGCCTAATAAGGACTCAGTTCTTCCTGCTGGCTTTTTCTTATTTGTCAAGGCACTTTCTCCTGTGCTCACATACCTATTTTCATACAACTTTTTAGGAATGCTGTTCCTACATTCTACCCAGATCAAATGTGATTGGAATTGGACAATAGGTCAGCGTATCATAGTGAGAGTACAGATGATGCAAGAACAGAAGTCTTGTTTTCATTAACAAAATCAGCTTTTGGAGGGTAGCTTAGGTCTACAAAGCAAACTTATTGTCCCATTCCAGAAACAGGGAGTCAGAAAACATGCAAGTGAAGACTGGGCAAGTAGCACTAGTATCACAAAATGGCTTGAGAAGTGGGACCCAAATTTGCAGGATGCAGCAGAACTGACAAGATTGGGGCAGAGATTTTTGCCTGAAAATTTGACAGTTTCTCAACATCCATAACCAGCAGTCTTCAGAACACCGGAGCTCAGGTGCTGTTTTATCATGCTGTTTATTCCCTAGGGAATATATTTCATTACATAGAAGTCACCAGTCACTAGTGTCTGGAAACTAGAAGAGTGGCAAGAGATCATTGCCTTTACCTCATACCACTCAGGAACCATCGGATAGCTGCTGACGTGGCTTTCAGAGGGGTATGCCAAAAGCAGCAGTAGGGAAGATCTGCCTTTCCCCTCCCTTTCTCTAGCTCTCCAAAGTTAGCTCCTCAAGTCAGCTCCTGAGCCAAATTCTCCCCTCCTCAGTGAAATATTTACCTTTCCCCTGTCTTAGGTTCCTCTTCTGCACAATGAAGTCAGTGTTATGCTAACATAGAAAACACCTGGAGCTATCTTGATGGGTACTAGAAAACTCCAGGGTGTGTTGTTAACTGTATTTTATATATGGGAAAATTAAGACTGAGAGAATTCAAGTGACTTGGTCTGACAGGCATCATGGTCCAATGACTCATATGAGCCTTACATGACAACACACATCAAAATACAAGGGTTTGTGTAACTAGGTTATAGAAAAGCAACAGCAACATCTGTTGGTAGGACTGTCTCTTGCTTAAAAGGTTAGTCTAATTCTGAAACAACCTCCCTACTTAAATTCCTTCAGCAACCCCTATCTAATGTGATCTGGAAAGTCCAACGAAGCTTACTGCTAGCTGGCAGAATGCTTTGGGAGTGTGTCTTAAGCTTTGAGATTTCTGAAAATATTCTAAGAACTTTTATGTGTGTTGATGGAAGAAGAAAGAGGCAGCAGAGAGAGAGAGGCAAAGAACATGAGATCCTTCAAAAAATGTCTTTGACTGTAGATTTCAGAGTACACAGAGAGAGAAAAGGTTTGGAGGTTTCTGGAGGGATTTTTTCCCCCAGAAAATTAGAGGTGAATCAAACAAATACCTTCAGTCATTTTTAAGGATGAAACTACTACCCACAAATATCCATGAAAAAGGATGAATGAATAAATGCAAGCAAAAAATTCCTAAGCCAGCACAACTCCTGAAACGTAAGTTTAATATGCTCCATATGTGAAATATTTACATGCATGCAACATAAGATGAATGGTTGGACATTATGATCTCAGAGGTCTTTTCCAACCGAGCGATTCTGTGATTCTGTGAAAGTTCAAAGTGGTTGTCTTATGTAACCACAAGGTTGCATTAACAAGTCTGAAGGTGACAAAAGCATGAATGAATGTGGTAAGCTTCTTATGCATGGAAGAAACAAGGCCACCAAAGACCTAAAAACCCCATAACTTTATTTTGTTTTTCAGGCACCCAAGTCAATAGACTACCTAACTGTATATTTTTTCCAGGGCTGAATTTGTATTACTCCAAACCTTTAGAGCCTTATATTAAATTCCAAAGGTGAGTCAAGGATTTGCCTCTTTGCATTTTTGAGACAGAATTCAAGATGCAGAGAAAAAATTATTTAGCAGAGGAAATGAAAATATTATTTTTTTAGGACTATAGCCACAGGTGAACATGGCAAAGTAATTAAAGTAGGAAATATGGATATTTTTGTAGACTATATAACACATCTAGTATGATAAGTCACAGTAATCTAGTGTGGACCCACCTAGTTTGTTAACAAACAAATTAAATATGCCCATGTATAAGCGTACACAAACTGGAGATATGTGTATATAGACACACTGACTTAGAGAGATCTGTGCAGGCTTCTTTGTTGTTGGTGGTTGCTGTTGTTGTTGTTATTATAATTGGGTTTTTAGAGAGAATCCTGCCCAATATGCTTTTCTATTTCTGCTCTTCACAATTATATGAAACAGAGAAGAGCTTAACCAAAGCTGAAATGAATGCCAGAATTTTTGTCATGGCAATTACAGTTACTGAGTGTTTAGTAAACAGGTCTTAAGGACCTATGCTGCCCATTCGTTAGGCCAGTCTCCCATCCACTGCAGTCAGACATGTCACATAATCCCATTCATGACACTTACGGAGATCTCCTCTATGTGTATTCTGTCCTGGACTTCCAGTATGCTATTTCCTACGCTGGATGGAAAACTGATTCTAAGCCAAACTGTGTTTTGCACCCAAATTATGCCACTTAGTCTTCTACATTGCCTTTTTGCTTTCATGGCTTGCACTCTCTTTCATGATTATAAAGAGCACTGAGATCCTTCTTAGATTTTATTCTGCTAAGCTAAGCCAACCAAGCCTTTTCATCCTCCTTGTAAGACAACTCTTCAGTCTTCCAGTGATTTAACCAGTTTTCTTTTTCCCCTCTTGTGTATCCCAGCTTCAGTTCATCTTCTTGAATAAGATGCTTACTGCATAAAAGTCATGGCTTTGTCAGCGATCTGTGCCTTGAACAATAGCTCCTAGACATTCCCTGCCTCCGCTGCAAACTCCATCCCAGCACATCTCTGCATCACACCTGCCTTCATCATGGTTGGAAAGCACTAGTTCCCATCATCACCTGTGGATTAATTACTACATGTGGATCTTTCCCTTATTTCCAAATGCCAATACCAGGATGACAACAGATATATATA
>NW_010169648.1:0-35604 GCF_000695765.1 Mesitornis unicolor
ACCGAGCAATTCTGTGATTCTGTGATTCTGCAATGCCACTCAATGCCACACAATGCCATGATGGAGGGGGAAGGCTTTTATGGTTGGCAAACGTTTCCAATGAGGGTAAGCAATCAAAAGAACACACAGGATTCATCTTCAGTGGTGCACATCTTTGGAATGCTTCACCTTGGAGGCGCAGGCTGAAGAAGTACGAACAGCGACGTCCTATTTAAACCAGCGTATCCTTTGTGCAGACGTCGTCTCACAGCAGAGGTTACTGCCAGGCTCCCCTCCTCAGGATCAGTGGAAGGTGCCGAGCAGGGAGCACCCACCCCACAGAGCATTCAGTGACTTGATGTCAATGACTGAAAAATACATCTTGGCAATAACAAATGCTGTTACGTGCCCGCAGAGAATCTGTCATTTTACTGGTCATTCTCTCCAGATCAGAGAGTAGATGCATAAATGTGAACGTCATCAGGAACAGCAGTAGAAATATCTCATTATCCTTCTCTGTGCAAATCAAATACAGGAAAACTCCTCTTCTGCAGGTGAGCTCTCTCATTAAAGTTATGTCCTGAGCACAGCTGAGTTCACACTCACCAGACCGAGTTCTTGCAAAATTAAACTTCACACGCACCGAGTCAGGTATTTAAGCACCGCAAGACTTTTATAAACAAAAGACATCGCTTAAATCCAAATGTATTTCTGCACTGGTTAGGCTGCCCACACCAGGTCCGTTATTTCGGCCTGGAAAGAAACGCCAGTCCCTGCACACGCGCGGCGCGACAAAACCCCGCGGCATCGGCTACAGCGCAGCGGGCAAAAAATCCCTCACCTGAGTTTTGGGCTCAGCTTGAGCCTGTGCAGTTCCTGTTCCTGAATCTTATCCCTGCCTCAGACTTTGTCCTCTCAGAAATGATTTTGGACCAATTAAGAAACAGCGAAGCGCGACCAATCAAGGCCTTGCAGGTATTAAACGATGACTCCTGAGGACCAGCTTTGAGAGGCGGGCTGCCCTCAGCTGCTGCAGTTGCGGCTGAGAAGCACCGGTATTGCCAGTCTTTTCTTCCCTCCCGCACATTCTTCTCTGTAAAGAGAGCTGGTGCTTTTCAAACCCAGGGCTCAGCCTGGACGGCAAAGGAGGCCAACGCGAGGTGCGCGGTGGCGGTCGTTCGTGACGCTGTTGGCCTTTACCAGAGGCTGAGGCAGGACCAGGCGCCGCCGCCAGCGCGTGGCAGAAACGGCCCCGTTATTTCTCCGCGCCCATCGGTAAAGCTCGCGCTGGCCACAGAAACCACCAGGAGTGTTCTGTTGCTATTTGCAGCCGGACGCGTCTCGCAACGTCTCCAGTCAAGGGAGCCTGCAAACCACTGAATTTGGAAAACAGCGGCATGGACACAGCCCTGCCAGCAAAGGGGGAGGGCAGAACCTGGGAGGCAGGGCTGGAGGCTCAAGGGCTAAGGAAGAGACAGTCACTTCAAGGGATTTCTCATTAACTTTTATATAAATATATGCATTTTTTATCGGGCCATTTAAAATATGGACCGCTATTTCCAAGGTGAGAAAGTTCCATTCCCTCTGGTTTGCACATTTAGACATCGCAGGAAGCTCGAAGCTTTCCCAGGAATGACTCAACAGATTCACTTTTTCTGCTCTCAAATTTCCCACCCTCTGGAGTGCGTTTAAGACAGTTAACATTTAATGTCAATGTAGTAACCAGACTTTACATGTTAGGACAGGGGGCAGGTCCCGTCACTGACGCGTTTAATCCTAGAACGTGTAGGTGCTCACTGAATGCACAGAGTGATAAAAGGAAGAAAACAGAAATGTATCTAGGATTAAAGCCTGAACTCAGAAACGCACTGAAAATGCTAAAGAAAACAAACCACATGGAAATTCAAATGTTTCTCCCCAGTACAGGCACTAAGCAGTGAATGGTACCAGGCACCGAAAGACACTGGGAACCAGTTTCTCTCAGGAAAATGCATTATACACTAAAAACACAGAATAAAACCACACAGCATCCAAAGGATCATAGAAGACACAAGTGATAATTTTGAAAAAGGTGGTGACCACACACAACATCTCCAGTACATGCAGACATCCGCTGGAAGTTTTATATATGCGAGATATATTTCCAAGTACACACAAACTGCCTGTCCTAGCAGGCTGAGAAAACAGGAATACATCTTGGGAAGGTCATAGGGGAAAAAAACACAAAGGAAAAGAAGAGTTATTTACATTCAGGAGCCTTTAACATCTCTATATCCATCCATCCATCCATCCTCATTGTATGTACAGACTGCAATGGGATCTGAATGAAGCTTATTCCAAACGTAGAAGAAAAATACAATTCACTTGACGAACGTTTACAGGTTGCAGAGCTTTTTCATTTACAAAGGAAACATTACACAGTGACAGGACACCGAGCATCTTTGGGGAACTTTTAAGTCCGTACAAGAGTTGTGTGTTCCCAACAGACCAGACAACGGCTGGAAAAAACAACCGAAAACTTGCTGTGCAGGGGGGTTTTTAGGGGTTATAATTGCATTTACTGTGTCAGACACATCCTAAGTATCACACTAGTTAACGAGTCAAAGTTTAGTTGCTGGCAAGGGACAATTTAAAAAAACAACCCAAAATTTGATCCCTTCAATTCCCAAGTCATTTAAGTAGAGATCTTCCCCCTCTACAGCTTGCTTCTGAACTCAGGCAGCACAGAAATCACTGCTGGTTTAATTTCGTCTGCCTGTTAGCAGAGATCCCTGTCCTTTATACATTTTATATCCATTTCAGCTGGTGATGTGTACAAAGCAGGTCAATGCCCAGGAGCAGGAAGGCTGCAGAGGTCGCTCTTGCCCAGCCAGGGAATTCGCAGTGGGACATCGGTCCCTCTCCTCCCCAAGGGTGTTTGTGTTCGGGCAGCGCTGCAGGAGGGCACCGCAGAGCTGCACCTTGTCCCACCCCAGGGCCATTCCCATGCCTCTTCTCCCCAAGCTTTATCAGCAGCTCATGCAAGGAACAAACCAGCACCAAAAACACACCCCCCAACCACCAGGCACGAGTTGTTGAGAAAGTGTTTGTGACCTGAAGGCCAACTTGGGTTTTTTGTGAACCTTTAAGATGTTGTAACGCTCCAGAGCTGTGTGCTGCTGTGTCAAGTGACCGGCACAGCCAAGGCATTGGTGGTGCAGAGAACCACCTTACTGAGGCTTGAGATCTGAAATACTGTTACCAACTCAGATGGCAGAAGTTTCTACACCAGGTAATAATCACCAAAAAAAACAAAGACAGTGAAGTGCGCACACAGCTTGCTGTTACCAGCAATTTGGTTCACTATCTGCTGCAATAGTAATCTGTCAACACACTTCTCAAAATCCCGTTACTTTTCCTGGAGCAGATGCCAAACGCATCCCATGGTGGCTCTGACACACAAGAACATCCTCCCCCACACCCTGTCTGTGGGCCAAGCTTTTCCAGGGCATCATCAGCTCCTGGTGGTACCACAGGGCTGGGGCAGCTTCCCCTGACTGCCAGAGGATTCAGCCTCCCAGCACAGCACCTGCACTATGTGTACATCACAGGGGGTAGCAGGTGCTACGGGTGCAGTGAACACACCAATTCACTCCAGAGCTGCATTTCCAGTCAGTCACACACGTGTGCAGGGCAGGTGGCGTGAACAGAACCTCAACAAAATCACTGGGATAGGGGAGCTCGCTTCAGCCTGGCCCTGTTTGTTATGGAAAGACTCCTTGTGACACCTGGGGCTGGCTCCCCGAGTGGCTGTAGTAGCGACACCACTGCAGTGATGCTGCTCTACGTCTGTCAGGTGAACCTCACTTGCAATACCATCACGGCTTAAACGTGGTTCACTTCTGGCCCGGTTCATGAGCTCAGCTGAAGCAGCCGGACGGCAAGACTGGAACGTGCCAAGTCCCGTCCAGTTCCAATTGTGCAGACTTGTTAGTTTTTTGGAAATAGCGATTGCCTAAACAAGACTCCACTTCTTGTTAGTACAATAACTTTTATTTGACAGCTACAAGATCATTATCTTGTAGGGTTTTTGGACAGGTTTATACAATCTCAATTTTTCAATAGTGCAACCTGTGCAAGCAAGAAATGACAAACATTGTCCTTCACTTTCTTATAAACATCTACTATTATAGGCAAAACAAAACTTACCCATATTATAGATAAGTGACTATTCACATTTGTACATTACAATTTCTTTTAAACAGCTCCAGATAAACTCTACAATGTCTTACAACATATTAAACAGTATTCAAGTTACTGGGTAACAGAAACAGCACATACAGCGGAACCCTCAAGTGTTTCCCATTCTAATTTACAGCTCAAGTAAGGTTTCATCTTACAAGTGACAAATTAAATTACATTAATGAAGTAAAAAATATAAGATTGTATGCGAGATGGAAGTGAATTTGCACTTAAGTTTCCATAACCACCTCAGATTAAGGAAATGCTTCAATTTAAGGAAAATAGGCATCCAGCCATCTTTGCAGTACACATTAGGAATACTATTAATACATTAAAAATGAACTAATTTAAATTAAAGATGTTTATCACAAAAAGAACATGTTGTAGACTCAAATATATAACCCCCAGGAGAGAACCAGAAAAAATGCAACACCTGGGTATAAACACTATAAAAATGCAATAACCAATGCTGTACAACTAAGATTGTGTTTCTCTCTGAAATCCCATCTCGAGTGTTTATCCTGTCCATGCCCGTTTCCAAAGACATGCACTGTCAAACAGAAACTGGGAAGGAACCTGAATGCATGATGTGCAACCTCGAGGTTTCATGCTTTTATAAACTCATAAATTGAAGAGAAAAACCCAATAGATATTTTCTATATATATACTCAATACATGCATTCAAGGATATCTCCCACAGCAATGGCATTGATGCACTGCGTTAAACCCTGAGCACTGTATGACAAGATAAAAATAAAGCCTGCTTGGGGATTTTCAAGCATTTTCAAACAAATTGTGGTTTGTAGCTTAAAAGGCCAAAAGTAAAAGCAAACAGGAAGCACTACAGAGAGCATAAGGAAAGACAGATGCACCACCATAAACAACTGCTGGCTTTCAGTTCTACCAACCTTTGTAGATCTCTTTATTCCCAAAGTATTTGAGAGCACACAACTGAACTGAAAAAGTTATATTTCTTTGGAATCTGTCCCTGATTTTGATGCAAGTGATATGCTTTTACAGCCTTTTCCTCAAACACCAGAGTCAACACCTTTAGTCTGTCCTCTCACGCGTTGCTGAGATTGGTGATGCTTTGCGGGTGGTGCTGCTGCCAGATCTGCTGCTGCTGCACTGCGAGCTGCTGGGACTGGTCTGACGTGGACAGGAGGTTCACCAGGGGCGACACGCAATTTGCAGGAATGATCAAACCTGAAAACAGCAACAGAGGTTGTTTCAAAAGCAGGCAATTTGTTAATCGATACCTCAGGCTCATGACTGCACCATTTCATTTCTGCAGCAGTCAACAACGTCACATCTGACGGAGCACAGCTACGAGCTCTGCGTCCCAAGAGGAGCTTTATCTTCACAGGGCACTGCATCCTTTCGGTCATGAAGCAACAGAAAGAAGCTGTCGTTTTGCCCCTGAAGACAAGTTCTATTCTTACGTTTGCCACTGCCACGTAAAACCAGAAGTCAGCTATTTTTGCTTTTCTAGTCTTATAGAAGTTATAACGGCACGAAAGTTTAAACATGAAAACCCAGAAACCTTGTTTCAGTATCTTAGAAAACCGTTACTGGAGGAGGAGCTGCCAAGATACTGCACATCCACATTGAAAAACGAAAATCAGCCTCTGAGGTAGCTGCTACAAAGGCTTCACCAAGAGGTTTAGCAACAAAAAATGACAATCATCTTGAAGTCACTCTAAACTACTGATTACACGTGACTTTCAGGTAGCTAAGAATCCACAAAACGAACCATTTCAAGGGTTTTCTATTCTTTGACAGAAGTGGGAAAGAGCGGAGCCCTTAGTTCCAGAGGTAGTTTAGCTGGAGCAGGCTGAATGTGACATTTTTGTTCCTAGTAAACCAAAAGAATTAAGAGAAAGTGTTCCAAAGCCCGACTGAGAAGAGCCCTCCTCCTCCACCCTGACTCAAGAGTGCTTGTGCTACAAATTCAGACTTCAGCAGTTGCACAGACACGCTTTTCTCTCGTAACCATCTTTATTCAGTCTCCTACATGACTCCCAGCACTGAGTGACTTGTAACTTACAAATACCTTCTACTACAAGGTGGAAATAAGGAGCAGACGAGCCGCTTACCTACGATCCTCTGCCCATCTTCTGTTCTTAGACGGACTATCTGCATTTTCACATTGGTACCACTCACAGAGGCTAGAACGCCTTCTACTTTTGTCCAGACGCTCAATACTGAACCACACAGGACGTAGTAAGTTCGACAGCGGAGTCCCACTTCACAAACTAATCCCAAGCCTGCCTTCTTACAATTGCCTCTCCTGCAGCAGGGAGAAAAAAAGCTTTCAAAAGAATTCTGCAGACAGAAAGTATCCAATTCAATTAAAAATGAAACCTGAAGTTATTTAACATGTATTCAGAGTTGAGTGAGGGCTGCAAGCACACAGTGAAGGAAGGATGCTTTATCCACAATGCGCCTCTAATGGCAAAGCTTCGACAAGTGTTGGCCCATTTAGGGCTGCATCTTCAAAATGGATAGACAGAGCTTTAAGTCAAAGACACCACTCATTTAGATCTCGGAGTGTGTTACATATGGAATTGGTATTTCAGGAGCTCCAATAATAACCCGACACTTCTACCAGTTACACTGTTCCTCGGGAATTAAGGACATCACCTGCCGAGTTCAGACACCGAAGAGGTAGCACAAGAACTGCTGTTTCTCATCTCTATGTGAAGTATCAATATTTTTCCCTCCAAGTAACGTGTGAGCTATTCTACCACAACAACAGATCAGACCAAGTCACTTAAGGCACAAGCTACTGCCGGGTCATTGCACTTCTACTGGAGTCCAATTCATACTTGTATAAGTTTATAAATATTTATAAATATTTAAAGGGTGAGTGTCACGAGGATGGAGCCAGGCTCTTCTCGGTGACAAACAATGATAGGACAAGGGGTAACGGACACAAACTGGAACACAGGAGGTTCCACTTCAATTGAAGAAAATTCTTCTCAGTGAGGGTGACAGAGCCCTGGCCCAGGCTGCCCAGAGAGGTTGTGGAGTCTCCTTCTCTGCAGACATTCAAAACCCGCCTGGACGCCTTCCTGTGTAACCTCATCTGGGTGTTCCTGCTCCGGCAGGGGGATTGGACTGGATGAGCTTTTGAGGTCCCTTCCAATCCCTAACGGTCTGTGATTCTGTGATACTTTAGCACAAATCTAACATTAGGACTTCAAGGGCAAGTGCAAAGCTTCAATGTTTCCACTCAACAGGCTGGGTCATTTGACTGGTCACAGGACAATTTTTCTTCAGCAAGAAACACAAGATTTCCCATGAGTAACAGTTTAGGCAAAGAGTTTAAGGTAAACACTAACCAATACGCATGGGTGCAGGTGTCCGCAGAAGAGTTGTACTGCTCTAACCAGTGTGGCAGAGCATCTTCAGAAGGTACCTGGAAAAGTCAAAGTGAGAATAAGAATGAAGTTAAACATGTCAACACTTACACAGAACAAAAGCAATTTGGTCATTACTATGAGAAAACAGGGAGCACCAACATCCTGATGGTGAGGAGGCGTACATGATCCTGTAAATTCAGGCTGTCCAATGGAAATGCCATCTCAAAGGATGAGCAAAAAACGCCTGAGCATAGCAGAATCTCGGAGCTTTTCCTCAAGAAAGTACTTAAAAAAAAAGAAGATCTATATAATTTTTAAAATAGTATAATTTTAACGGTTACCTTCTTGTATTTCTTTTTCAGGTCTGCACATGTTTCTAGTTTGAGCTGTTTCCCAGTATTTGGTCTGTATACTAAAAAAAGCCTCTTTTTAGGATTCACTTCTTTTACTAGAATAGCTGTTTTCTTGTTATTTCTTATCTGGAAAAAACCCAAAACAAAACAAATTAAAAACTTCCCCAAGTTTAAACATGCCGACAGCACATACCTTAAGTGACCCCATACTGTGAACTCTGCAGGGTAACAGCATGTGTGTGTGTGCAGTAAGACAAGCAGCAGTAATAAGGACACTTTTAGAAGTGCCACTAATCTACATTAACCTCAACTTTCCTTACAGTGAAAGCACCTGGTTTCTTGATGCAAGGTTAAAGTAAAAGCTATTGATTTGGGCTCACATTCCTGTTGGAAAACATCCTGAGAAGCTAAAAAGCACTGCTTTGTACTCAGAGGTGGAACCAAACTTCACATGAATTTCAGTGTAAGGCTGAAAGCATTTTGCAAAACTGAACAGTAATTAATTTGAACAGTAAATTTTTCAGAGGAGACATTGTATTTGGTTAGCCCAGAAAAACCCCTCTCTGAACATAATCCAGGAGACAAAGAATCTCACCTGTAGAGATAAATAAAATCCATCATCTGGACCCGTCTGCTCTGCCCAGATCTTGGTTGCTTCATCCCAAGACATTCCTCTCTCCACACTGATCTGGAATGAGCGGTGCAGGGGAACAGGCTTTACAGCAGTCACAGACACAGGCACTAAGCACAAACACTGCCCAGCGAAAGGCCTGGAACCTCCCCTCGCTCAGCACACTCAGATTGCCACATTTTATAAACTTCCCAGCAAGTTTTAGTAATTCATTCAGAAGATACAGAATTAACTTACTGTGTATAGTTCTACATGTCCAGAGGTAGAATATCCAGGAGTTAAAAACTTCTTAACGTCTGCCTTCCTTACTTTCTCATCACCAGAGCCCAAATCTGAGAAGGAAAGGATATGGTTATTGCATTTCTCTGTTCTTACTTAAGTACAAGCGTATTGAGAAACTGATTTACTCACCTAAGATGCCCATATCGTATCTTCCATTCTTTTTAGCATTTTGAATAACTGCATTTAACGTGTCAGAGAAGTACTGGAATAAAGCATTCTGCTGATGCACTTCCATACCAAGAATTCTATTCAGAAATTTGCCTATGTTGTTATAATCTTGGGGGAAAAAAGAAAGAGTAAGAAATACACATATTAGATCAAAGTTTAATTTTGACGACAACATGCTCTCAATCACTACTCAAAGAGTCTCAAAAAGACTATTTAAATCCATTCATTCAGAAATTAGGAAAACATTCTGAGGTTCTCCAAAAAAGTCACTTTTTAGGTAGTTACAACTCCTGTTCTGTTGCTGGGAATCCACTGTCATGACACCCAATACTCCTAACAATGTTCTGAAGATACACCAAACACACAAATACCTTTATCAAGTGTTAGGATTCCAGATCTGTCTTCTACATTTATCAAGCCTACACCAATCAATCCCTGACGAACATCTAGGAAAAGGGAAGAAGTTAAATCATAGCTGCTTCGCCATCTAAAAGCAAACCAATGAAGTAACTGTTTACCATTCTTGTTTCAGGATCCAATTCCAAAACTTCTGACACCCCTCAATGATATTATTTGCAATTTCTACTCAATACATCCATAAGCAAGACAGAACTTTGCCTTCTGTCCTTCCAGGAAACACAGACGGGGAAAACCATGAATACACAAGCCCAGAGGAGAAGACAATATTGCAACAGGTAACGGGAAATTAAAGTTAAGAACTGTATGGAGTACTTTGGCTGAGCACATACAGAACATGCCTTACATTGAGAGAGTTCCCACATCTTTTTCATACATGAACTTCAACATCCAAGCAACACGCACAGGAATAATGTCCAGTGAGAGCCTATCTGGGCCAGCTGATAGGGTTAAATAGTAACAGTGCTGTCTAGCTCTAAAATTACTTGCATTTTTTGCATACTGGAGAGTGATCAAAAGGCAGCTGTTATATCCAGTGAATTGCACTTACCTTTGAAGAAGTCTCCAGGAAAATCAGGAGGCGGCGAGACCATCGGGGAGTCCAAGTTCACAATGGATTTCATAACAATCTCTAAAGCGTTTCTGCCGTACTGCACAAGAAAAAGCAAGCTGCTCTAACAACGTGATCCACTGTTTGTGCTTCAGCCCCAAGCACGCATGGTTTAAACAAGCATTTGTAATTCACAATAAAACATTTTTCTCTACAATTGTAAGAGGAACTCATTATTTGCTTTTCAATTATAAACTACACTATATAAACAACCCAGCCTTGATTTCCAATTAGAATTGCCAAATTAATCTTTCAGTTGTGACTGGAAGGACACATACCATTTATTTAAGACTTTGATTGTTAGCAAATGGAGAAAAGTAATTTACACACACTTGTGTTCCAGAAGGCTTTTCAAACAGAATTAAGAACGTTAACTATCTCAGAAAGAGGCCTCCTATCAGGAAATGATCAAGCTAAAAGTAAAACACTTGACAGGAGATGGAAGAAACCCTTCCTTAACAGCTCATTTGTGGAACAAGCACCCAGTCCGAGCTTTCAAACAGAAACAGAACCATCACCTTGTTGTCAAAATTGAATCTGCTGAGGTCTCGAGTTTCTGTAGCGCGTCTGTCACCATGAGTGAGGGCTCCCTGTTAAGACACACCTTTGTAATTACATCAAGTTTTAAGAAACAGAAATCTAATTTGTATTCTCCCAGATGAAGCCTCAAACTTCTCAAAACAATCTTACCAAGCTCTCCAGTCTTTTTGCAACTATAGATGCAAATCTCTGCTCTCCTGCCAGTTCAGAAATTAGGAACACATACTCCGGAGCAGTCACTTGGTTGGATCTATGAGTTCTTCCTGGATAATTAAATAGAAGCACATGTTAAATATATTTCACATCACTGAGCATTTCTAATAAGCTATGAATTGTGAAGAGTGAAGAAAAAAGCTAGAACTTAACCCTGCTGTAATACAGCCTTACAGAAGGTAGCACACAAACACTAGAGTTGTGGCAGCTTTCATAAAGATGCCTGATACGTGAAAAGAACCCAAAGCTGCAGTGTAGGTTTGTTCGCTAGGTTTCTTTCAACCCTATTAGTTATGAGTACAGATAAAGCTGATTCTGTTCATGGGTAAAAGGAGACTGGAAGGGTCCTCAAAAGGCTGCTTAGTCAATCTTCTTTTTCCAGGAATTAGCAGTAAATTCAGTTAGCATGACTGAGTTTGCTAGGGAAGGATACAAAAAATTCACTTACCAAACTGCTGTATTGCTCTATCCGCGCTCCACGGCAGCTCCAGCGTCATGTGGACTCTCCGTCTCTGATTCTTAGCTCTGCGGTCTGCTTGCAGCGATATACCCGAGCTGGCAGCCTCTGAGATGATGGCAATGTTCTTTTATTAAGAAAGGAGTTGTTAGTTAGCAATTAATCCAAGACCAAGCTTCAGTTTTCAGTTTCTAAAACTGCTAATTTCACCATTACTGCTAACATGGACCTGGCACGTTTTCACTGTTACAGTCTTCCTGTCGCAAGAAGGGGGGAGGAGGGGAAAGTACGGTTCTCTTTATCAAAGTTAGAAACGCTAACAGGTTTTTTTTGAGTGAAAGGAGTGGTTTTCACTTTACTTTTCAGCAACGCCTTTCCGTGCAAATGAAGAAAGGCAGCGTGCCGCAGTTCAGCCATTCCAAAGGGCAGATTTCTCTGATGCTCCCTGTACTTCAGAAAGAACAGGGGAAGGACGCAGGAAGACTCGCCCTGCTAGCCAGCAACACAAATAACAAAAAAGTTGCAGCCAATACTGTATAAGGAAGAGAATACGGCCATTCTAGTATCTGAATGCATTTGCCTTGAAAGAATGTAAATGTTTGGACTACGTGCAAGTCACTTACAGGAACATGAGTATTTACCCTTGAGAGTAACAAGAGACCCGTAAGCTCCACGCCACAGCCACACCGACTTGATTTGCCCTCTTGTGGTGGCATGGCCCAAATGAACCACGGGAATTGTTTTTTCCCCCCCCTCCCTTCTTTCATCAACTTCAATCCTGCCGTTACTCCAGTCGGTGTTTTCTTTCAGAGTGCAATGTAAAGGACAAAAGCCACCGCTCTTCCTGGCATTACCTTTTAATCCTTGTTAAAGTAAACAACCTCCACCTTTCCCTGCAGTCCCTCACTTCTCCCCCTCCTCTCATAACAAGTCAGTCAGTGGCTTTCCCCATTTCTCAGTTTCATTGTTTCCTCACAGAAGCAGAGGCACACAGCAATTCAGGTAAAGGAATCACAAAGATGTGGAGGGTTTATCTGCCTTTTAAACATACATTAGTTTACAAGACCAGCTTAGAGGTGCTAGTGTTCAGCCTGGCACACGTATACACCCCTGTGACACAGGCCCCTGCAGCCACCCAAACTGCAGCCTGACCTCTAAAGCCTGCTGCAGCCACAGAGCAGGCAGGGCTACTGAGCATACTGGTCTGAAAGCAGAAACACAGTAAGAACAGACAATGCCTTTAACTAGTACCTACTTGTAGTACCTAAAAAGTCACTGTGGGATAATGGCAGAACCACAACTTGAATAACTTAATTAGTCAATGCTACTATGGCATCTGGCATGTTTTTCTAATTATCTCTAAGGGCTACCTTATCTCCATCCATGAACCTCTGCTTCTCCGTGATGTTCAGAATTTCCACGGGCACATCAAGTTCAGATCTTGACTCATAAGATATGCTGCCATCATCATTGCTTACAACTCTCCCTTTGCGGCCTGTCATCTTTAAAAATAAAAGGGCATACAAGCTCATTATAGCAATACCGAAATCATTACATGACCAAAAACTTCAAGCAATGATACTATTTATTCATACACCAACCTTAAAATAGATTCAGCAATTTACTCCAAGTGCAAAACTACATTAGAGAACCTGGATTTTTTGGCTGTTGCCATTACCTGCTGTGTGGAACACTTATTTAGAGGTAACTCAGGGAACCAAAAGCATATCTATGCAGAAATTACACAGCATTATATTACTGTCCATAAGGGATGTACCAAGAGTACTAAGACAATGAACTAAAATAACAGCTGATGTTTCTACTTGATAGAGACAGGTAGCTTAAAGATACGTCTCTAAATTTACTGAGAAAAATATGTAATAATTCATCAGGCTTTTCACTAATGCAGTTTTATTGCACAGTTTCTTAATCTTCATTGCCTAGGAAGATGAACTAAAGCTGCTTTACATTTTATATATACCAGCTTCAAATTGACTACAGCTAGTTAGAGAAATATATCACTATAAAGCAAAAGAGAAACAAGTACAATTTACCCAACATGAAACTATCAATCTCAGAAATAATCTATTCACCCATTCAGAGCTCTTCTCTGTACTGAATACAATCTTCAAGTTTCTTTTCAATTCAGCAGCATTCAGCAAGAGTAACCTACACTCTTACCCTGTGAGATTACTGTCTGAAACTGCTAAACAAGTTGTCTTTAATCGATACTTTGGCCGCATGCAACCTTGAAAAATGAGAACACTGATTTACTGCAGCCATTTACTGCCTGCAGTAGGAAAAAACCCACATGCATTTTCTCTTGATGTGAACACCAGCCTACCTCTGCAACGTTTTCAGGTCCGCCCAGTTCATCTATAAGCTCATCCAGTGTATTAGGTGGAAGATCTTCAGCCAGCTTCTCCAGTTTGTCAAGCAGTTCTTTTTTCATTTGTTGGGCCCTTTCAACAGCATCCTGACTTGTTACAAAGCTGCTGTTTGTGTTACTGTTTGCTGAAATTTAAGAGAGACTCTAAGATTTAGAATTCCACAGCCTAATTGCTAAAAAAGTGAATCGACACCAAACGAAACTTACTCTTACCTGACGTGTTGGTACTAGAAGTGGTGGTACCAACAGTGGAAGTAAAACAGCTAGGTCGTTTGGATCCGAGACCAGAAGCTAGTAAGGCACTTTGAATAGAATCTGGGTCTATGCTTTTCTTCTTTTTCTTGTCTTTATTTTTTTTATGCTCTTTTCTAATTAACCAGGGATCTAAAGTTAAAGAAAATATTTTCAGAAGTGTTCATGTGTTTACTGAAAAGCCATCCTTTCCTTTGAAAAACTACCTTCTCGTGACAGAAAGTGACTTACAGAAGTCTGAACCCCGGTGTGTAAAATCTACTTCACGATGATGCAAATCGACATTCTAGTACTAATTCCAGTCTCATTAGAATTAAACTACATGCTTATCAAACACTATTTTTGGCTCGTTGAAATGGTTAGGAAAGACTTTATGCTTACTATCTGCAAGTATGGCTATTTGCTTGGTGAAGCATTTAAACTGACTCACCATCTTCATCATCTTCACTGGATTCATCTCTGAACGGGTTGAAGTCATCGTCATCTCCAGAACTCAAAAACCTGGAGCTCTCATTGTCACTTTCTTCGTTGTCTGAAGCATCAGACTCACTTTCACTCTCATCAGAGCTGCTACCTGCAAGGCCACCTGTTTTACGAGCTTTTTTGGCTTCTCTGCTTATTTCTTCACCTAATTCCATCACCACAGAAAGGGAGGGGAAGGGGGGAAAAAAAAAAAAGAGTTAGTTTAGACCATGTACTCTACTTTTGAGGTTTGTTTTACCACCCCTGCATACAAACTAGAAAAATATTCAACTTCTAAAATTCTGTTAAAAGAATCTAATCTAAATTTTAAGTAAGACCTCTTCGCAGTTTTTTTATGATCACCCACTTTTCAGTAAGGATATAATCAGTTTAGGATGGGGATGGTATTAGGCTTCTCTTTACTAAGCCTCAAGAAAAATTATTTGCCTGACTGCATATGGAAGTGGTCTGACATGTGCAAGGCATTTTTGGTATACAGTCCCATACTAGATCAACACAATTTTGAGCAAAGCAGCAACCGGAATGTACAGGTTGTATTGCTTCAGCAGCAGTTTTAAAATCTATTAATGGAAATTTCTAACAGAAGTCTTAGACTTGCAAAACATGCTCTTTCCTGAATCACTGTACTGATATTTCCATTCCCACATTTTTTCCAGAGTTCACCCTTAGGCAGCTCTAAAACTGCCACTATCACTACAGCGTTAGTGTAAGAACTTAAGCATTACCTTTCCGTTTCTTTATTTTGTTCTCCTTGCAAGGGCTGTCTCTGGGTGAATTGTTATTACTTTGAGCAGTCAAGTCAATTCCCAACAAGCTAAACAGCTTCTTCCTGTCAGGAGCTGGAAAGTGCTTTTCAATAAGAGACTGGAATACTCCTCTGTTCAAGAAAAAAGGGTTCTTCAGTCGGATTTGCATTTATTTAAAGTAGAAACGTGTAACATTTTAACAGCTTGCTTGACTCCTCTGAAGAATTATTCCTTGTGAATGCTATTACACAAGCACTCTGTATAATTATCACTCACATTACTGCATTTGTCACCTTCTTAAAAGTAGGAGGCATCTACTTTACAGCACCATTACTTAAATGTGGTTTTGGTATCAAGTGGTATTTCTACTGCCATTTTCTTATGGCTCAAAGTTTAAATGACAGATGAACTTAATTTATTAAGACCTTCAGCAACCTAGTCTCAGGATTGGATCCGGCTCATCTGATAAAAGAGGGAAGTCATGACTGTAACTTGCTTTGGTACAAAAGCAGTGCACACTTGTCCCTCTTTCCTTCCTCCCCATCTGAGTAGAACAGCACCAGCAGTTCACACCCAAAAACATCATTTCACAGAGTGCCAGTACAACCAGGAACAAACCAATGGTTCATTTCAGCAATGCTGTCAGATTTTGTGTACAGCCAGCTCAAGCAAAGAACACTGGTACTAAAGGCTACGCAGCTTTTTGTGCAGCAATGCATGTTTTACACACGCAAAGACAAATTACTACACAGCCTACGCTGGACTAACGTCAGTTTTGGAAAGGACAGTTGTAACAAACTTCAATCTTACTTTGCTGTAGAGACAAAGTCATTCAGTTCACCACCACCTTCCTCCAAAGCTTCTAATGTTCTTGCTTCTCCTGTGGACTGCAGGCCAATAACCACACACTGAAGGACAAATGAAGACAAGACATCGCTGCTAAGGAGACTGACTTGCAAGTTTATTTTTGCCTGAATTTCTACTCATTACGTAGTTTCAACACCATAAAGTTCAAAAGCATGCTACTACGTCTGAAATTATTTGTCCTATAAACAAAAAAGATCTAGTAGCTTTACATTCAACAAAGATATTTAAAAATACATCTCAATCAACTTACTTTGCCATTCTTGATTTCTTCCCGAGCTAGCTGCACCACCCTCTTCACTTTGGATGCTATGCAAAGGTACTTGAAAAACCTCTGATGAGCTGACCAAAACTGACCCCACATAGACTTCTTCATTCGTTGTTCTGCATCGATGAGATCTGCTGCTTG
Source organism: Mesitornis unicolor (assembly GCF_000695765.1). Classification (NCBI taxonomy): domain Eukaryota; kingdom Metazoa; phylum Chordata; class Aves; order Mesitornithiformes; family Mesitornithidae; genus Mesitornis; species Mesitornis unicolor. The sequence continues at coordinate 16,380 of NW_010169648.1, forward strand.
TTGAAACCTCTCTCTAGCACTGACCCACTGAAAAAGAGAATATTGCTTTCCGTGTCACATTTCAAGGCTACACAGGTACACTGTTTAGTAACCAAATGAAGACAGAAGTTTAAAGTTACAGTACTATGGGACTGCAAGTCAAGGAAACTCACCATACATCAAGCAAAACTCACAGTAAAAGAAAACAGCTATGGCTCAGTAAATTCAGAAGAGAATTACTCTTGTAATGAAAAGCAGGTATGTTTACATTACTACCAATGCAAACGTACACAGTATTTTCCAATTATGTAGTTTCTCCGTTCTCCAGGTTAAGAAAGCAAAGAGCACTGCCTGTATTCAGGTAAAAAGAAAGATCTCCAGAAGATCAAAACCCCACTGCCTTCGTTTCTACAACATGTTGTTACACCAATTGTTTCCAGATTAAGTAAAGCAAACTTTGGACACAAATTTATCAGTTCTTTTAAACTTGATACGTGAAGTGCCGTTTAAAAGTTGATGTTATATACCTGTCAAATATAACTATTAATTATTGTAGCTATACAGCATGAACAACAAGTCATACTTAAGCAGGCAAACACCCTGCTCTTTTTAACCTATATCCAAGGAGTAATTATTCTTATTTAATACAGCAGCAATAATGCATAAGCAGAATGTACACTTGGGAAAAAGACACTTGGCTTAGTATATGGACAAAACAATTAAAAACAATATGAAAGAGATAACCAGCAGGAAAATAAAGAAAAACATTAAATGGAACCATGGCTTTGATGCTTTAGATCTGATCTGCCACATGATTAAAATTACCACCCTGCACAAGCACAGCTGGTCCAATGCAGAGCATCTTGTTCCCAGCTCAGGTGCCTAAAGGGGGAGGACTGGAGCACAAAGGTATGACCAGCAGGTGAACAGCTTTATCTTCAGCAACACTGACCAAGGTCTCTGAAGCACTGCTGGAAGGCAGCGGATCTGGCAGACAGAGGAAAATGCACCCAAAACTGCCACTTTTATGACTTGGAGCAAGAATTAACAGCTTTTGTCAAGTCTTAAACAGAGAAATCTTGACACTAAGATGAGATGAGAAGATGCCATTGCTGTCTCTCAGCAGGCAACAGCCCTACATGTGATTTCAGGAGCATTCAACTTTATGCCAAGTAACTTCAATCTCTCAGAACTCAACACAGAAAGCGAATTTAAAAAGGTATTCTTACCAGTTTTACAGATTTATTGTACATTTTAACATATTCCTGTGAAAGCAGAACTTCATCAATTTTGAAAGTTACACCTGAAAAACTCAACTGTCTTGCTATGTACATTCCTCTCAGCTTCATATCCATAGCAACTATTTCCATGGCACCAACACCTCTAAAATAAAGGAACAAATTAAGTCAGTATTAGAATTTTCAACAGTAAAGATTTGTTTAAAAAAACCCAACAAACAGAACACAACTGAAACCAACCAACCAACAACCCCCACCACAACCCAAGTGCTTCAGAACAGCACGTTTACAAATGCGAAGGAATGTGTTTTCAAAATCATTAGTACTGTTTGGTTAAACACATCCAACCAGTGGAGTCTTGAAATTTAGCCTTTACACAAAACTAGAGCCCTGCCTTGTGAATACTGAGCGTATTCCAAGAGGTATAAACACTCAAATAGTTACTGTTTCCCAAGTGACCTAGCATGCATTAGGAGACAGTACCTTACAAACTGTAATTGGATAGTGAAGTTGGACCAAATATATGACAAAATCTTGCACTGCAATTTTATAAACTCCACTGAAGATTTAAAATAATGAACACAAACTGTATTAAGCTATTCAGTTTTACGTTGATATGAAAATAAACAAAACTAGTAGGTAACTTCAGTTCTTCCCAACAGCAACACACCTTTAGCAGTACCTCGAGAGCACAGAAGTCAACTGCAAAGCTAACCTGCTCACAAGCTTGGGCCTGTAAGTTCATTAGTGCTCATTTGATACATACTCAGTAATGAAGCGGCAACTACACTCGCACAGTCCAGAAAAACCATGCATCATGCAGGTGGTATGCAAGAAGATGCATACTAAGCCCTACTGTGTAGCACTCTGAAGCGTTTGCACTTTATGTGAGCAAAACGTAATACATTCAGATGCTCACCTACCAAAGAATGTGGCAGCTGCACTTTCTACTGACCTCTCACATTCTGATTTTTTTTTATTAAGTTCTGAAATAAAGAACCGTGCAACAACATACGCAATTTTTCTGAACTGGGTTCTTATGCCAGAAAGCGTAAGAACAAGACTTCTTCCTGTTAAACTGCCTGAACTGAATGCATAAATTTAAGAGCTTTTGCATACAGTGAAACATCAACTACACTGAGCATACTCAGTACACAGTGTGTTTTCATCATGAGCAGCAAAACATTTTCGTTTCGTAACATCCACATTTTAAAAGGGCTATCTTCCCAGGAAGCTTCTAAAGCTCTCAAAATGCCCTGTGAGCAGGGGAAACGTCCCATTTTTTACTACGATAGATCTCATTTCTGCTAGATTTAGAAGCTAGAGTCAAAATTCTAAAGTTTGCAGAACATGACAAGTGAGTGAAGACAAAGGAAGAGCAAAGCACAGTCAATCACAACCACGTGCGTGCTGGCTATAGCTCTTTGAAATGTTACCTTCTTTCCACAGCCTGGATAAAATCGCTGAATTCCCTAAATGGGGTTCCTTCACCCCATATTCCAAGACGGTTCATGTATGCCATGTTTCTTGGCTCAGATGCACCTAGGAGAAGAACACACTCTGTACCAGTGCCAGAAAACAGCATGCAGAGACATCTAATGCAAGCCATGCAGTACGTACCTGTGGCACTGGCATAAACAACCCTGGCTTTTGGAAGTTTATTCTGAAGCTCCAGTACAGCCAGACCTGTTTTTGTTGGTTTTGACGAACCAACAGGACACAGATTCTTAGCTTTATGACACTCGTCAAATACAATCTGCACCATCATTAAGGAAAAAAATAATTTATCCCACTAATTTTTAGAACGAGAATCTAAAACAGAAGACAAGAAAATCTGCTGATTACAACAGGTGGCAGCAGTAAACTGTAAACTCAAAGAGACACTGGTCATGTTTTTAGTTAAAAACTTTGGGGAAAATATTTAGCTAGTAAATATTTAAGAGCACAATTACCAACACATGAGTTCCTTAAAATGTTGTTGATACTAAAAATAAAATTAAGAATTCACTGGAGAAAAATTTCAGTGTAAGCTTCAGGTTCTTAAACATCATATTTTAATTTTATGTGTTTGTTATAGAACAAGCCCAAGATTCACTCTTGTACCAGAGCTGTGTGGCAACAACATTATGGTAATAGATTTAGCACAAACTTTGTAAAACTTCAAGTCTACTGTCAGAGCATGCACACAGGTGATTACTGCCACAGATAAAGACCAGTACCTAAAAATACGGGCAAATAAAAATGCAAGATTGTCTTTAAAGATTCAATCTTAAGCAGCGATTTGGTTCAAATCAACTGAACTTCTGACAAAGGATACAACTCCATCAAAGTCTTCACCGCACCAGTGAAGAAGCTGCTTTAATCTGGTTTTGTATTTACCACCAGACTGACTTTCACCAATGAGAGAAGAATACGTAGCAAAGATGACGCCTTTCTTCACACTTCCATTATGTTTGGAAGAAATTTTCCCATACTTGAACTGTAATAGAGAAACAAGAAATTATTCAAGAGATCCCTCCTCAAACCCACCTTATATCTGATTAAGGCACGCTGGTGTCTGACCCTGAAGATACATGCACTTGGAACCACCTGGATCCCTACATCGTGGCCAGGGCACTGCCGGCACATGGTAACACAGGTAAGGGTTGTACAGGGCCTTACTTAAATGGACACTTAAGGAAGACTGGATCTGAGGCCTCTGAGGATTAACAGATGCATTCTTTAGACTACACAGTTTAACTGTTAACATCTTAACTTAAATACAATTATGATTTCAGTTTCAATGCATTACTTAGAGCTAATATGTCAAGTGTATTTACAGCTGCTACCATAAATGACAATTTCTAAAGCTTTGCTGTATTTTAGAAATGAAGGCTTGACAAAGCAAAAATACTAACTTCAAACAAACTAAGTTCAGTTAATTCAACCAGTAAATCACACTTCACAATTTATGTAAGTGGCTATTCCTGAGCAGAGGCAGCGTCTCCAAAAAGAACTTCATACAGTACCGCTGCTTTAATGAACTACTGAAGCGTATTCAATTATTACACACAAATGCATTACATACAAATTCAAACGTTAAAATTTAGCAGCTTTAAAGAATATTTCAACTTCTAGAAAATACTCAAAGTGACAGTAGTGGCTTGAAGAGTAATATTTAAAAAAAATAATGCATGCTAAAGCTTCACCCTACAAGGGGACTATTTACATGATTAACTTAAAGCACTGTGTGGCTCTTCACAGGATTAAGGCCTGTCAAACCAGACCTAGACAGCTAATTTATTTAAATTAGTACAGTCGTGCTCTTAAAACAGTCAACATGCACAACTTGTCACGCAGGCGTACCTAAAGTTTTGCCTCAACCGTACATAGTAAAAAGTTTCCACACCTTGTTTAATGAGTGAACCAGTATGTTTTTTGCTCCAATATCTCTCAAATCTCTTTCAGCATCGTATTTCAGATCATTTGACACGCTAAACCTGAAGATAAAAAAATAAAGCATATATTCTGTAAGTTACAGCACAACTTCAAAAAGCAATTGCTAGAACATTTGTCAGAAGACAGATTACACTGAATTTAAGTACTGTAGTCACTACAGTGTCTGCTCTCATAAATCCTGACACTTACCAGACTGCTCTTTTTCTGCCTAACAAGTAATTTTCATAGATTATTCCAGCTATGGTCCTTCCTTTTCCTACACCAGCACCATCACCTATCAAGAATCCAGCTCTGTCTCCATTGGGCAGGAATGTTTCATGTTGCTGTAGAAGAAAGAACAGAAAACTTGTACCCATTCTCCAGAACATGACTGGATTGTCAGGAATGAGCAAACGTAAGAAACATCCTATAGGATGAGAGCAGTGGTGCACCAGCCAAGCAGCCCCCCGACAGCACGATGAGGAGGGTTTATTTAGGGTTTATAACTGGTTTATGGGATCCATTCTCCTCCTTGCCTCAGCACCCAGAATTGCTGTACTTACCCGGACAATTCTTCCGGTGCCTACTGCCAGACTGGCTGCTTTTTTAACCCCCCGACATACACCTCTACAGCCTTTTGTGACACCAAGGCCCAGATATCTACTACCTGTGTAAAGAAGTATTTCTATCTGTTTTAAGTCAATCTCCTATCCATTTCGCTAAGTTCTGCTTTATTCCTGTTTTGGAGATTCCATCACCTTCTTGATTATGCAAACCTGGATTTCATTCCCCTTCACTTTTCTCCTCTCCAGCCTGAGGCACCCCAGCCCTGTCAGTCTCTTTTCCTGAGCCAACTTCTTAACTCCTGTGACCATTTGAGTTGTCTTCTAACTTCACTTCTTCCCTCCCCAACATGCAGAGCTGCACACATATCACCTGACCTGTGCCCACTGACGTTTAATATGACAGCAAAATAACACCCAGACTTGTTCTCTATACCTTTCCCAATGATGCCAAACAGTGTTGGCTTTCTTAGCCTGCTGCTATTGTAGCCATTAAGTCATTTCAGAGAAATAAAACTAATGACTAAGGTGTCCTTCCTAAGTTTGAAGACAGTTTGAGATCAGCACCATGGCAGTGGTTTAGACAAAGCTTTCCTAGGTCTATTACCTCATGTTTATCTGAACTGAAGCTCACCTGCCACATCCTAAAGCAACTCAGAACTTTAAGCTCTTTTTATTTTCTCCTTGTAAAACTGACATAGCTGCGCTTGTCAGATAGTTTTTCTTCTCAAATTCTACGTTAGCTTTTAAGCTGTACTAATGTCAAGCATACCTGGGCCGCGTAAGTGATTGCTTCAAGCTGCAAAGCTGACAACCAGCCACTATCAATTGTTTCTTCTGATATTGATGTCTGGTACCACACATCAGGAGGAGTTACACTGGATAATGAACTGGTTTCCACTACTGGGTCAGGATGACGTAGGCCAATTTTTACTGGTTGAAAAGGGAGGGGGAAGAAGGAAGAAGATGAGAACATAACACTGAGTTCTGCTGCTACAGCACAGGTTATTATATTTACCAAAACAAAATACAATTGTCCATTGCAAAGGCTGAATTCAAGAACAACTGTATTTCATTGCAACAGTACGTCAAGAGCTAAACTGCACTGCATACAAAGGAATACATTAACCTGAAAGTATATAACTGCAATCTTTGTTTTTCTCACCACCTTCTCCCAATTCTTACAAAATTAGATAAAACTCAGTTAATAGAAAATAAAAATATTTGGGTACTTGACATGTCTGAGAAAAACTGGTCTGAACCTTGCCTTCCTGAAGGGCCAGAGGCAGCCTCAAGATGCCAGAATCACAAAAGCAACATTCTTCTCACTATTTATATAGCGCTGTTCTTAAGTAGCAAGAGAGAAGACTTAGAACAGACATGGTTTAATTACTGACAGATCTCATCAGTGACAATAAAAATTAATCATTTAGCTACAGACTCCATGTAAATTTTTTGCCTTGCTTTTACAGCAGGTCAGCAATGCACCTAAAAAACAAGATAACAGCTTTTTGTTACTACAATGAAGGGAGAAAAGAGATAAAACCAGAGATGGCAATTAACAGCTGTAAAGGATTCACTTTCAAAAAAACAAAACCCAACAAACCCACAGCTCTAAAGTCAGTCAGGAACAATGCAGGAAGAACGTGCTCAGGGTAATTTCACACCAAAAGACTCAAAATGGATTCTGCGGTGTAGCAGTGACCACTTAATCCCTTCAAAAAATTTCCTCTGCTGAGGCACAAAGCATCTTAACGCAGATCAAAAAAGCCTGATCTTAGTTCATAGATCATACTTCTGAATCAAGGACTGCTCAAATATTACACTGCAGCATTCTTTTTTCTAATAAAAAAGCCAAACTGTTTTCAAAAAATGAGTGCTATAGAATCAAAAGAAATCCTGGGAAAACCCACCAGAAATTCAGGTTCTTTTTACTTGATTCAGACAGTAATTTGTCTGGTTTTTTGTGTCAGTAACTATAGAAGAGTAAACAACAAATTAGCTCTCAAAACATCTCAGCCCTTTGATGTAACAAAGCTTTAGGTCGTACATTTTATTGGCATATACTCAGCGTAAGTTTCTGCGTGGCCCATTTCTTCTTCATCTTCTTCCTCAGGTTCCTCCTCCTCTTTTACTGCTGGCACTTTCTGAAATAGAGAAATACCTGCCATAGTCAGACAGCACATTGTTCATACCCTCATGTCCTGGAAATCATCCTGGGAAATGGAACGAGCACAAACATGCACCTGAATGTTTTAACACACACTGGATGAACAGTATGGGAAAACTGGGAAAACTACAGACGGAAGTGGGCATTTCTTACACTCTGAACACCCCTTCAAAGACACAAAGTCAGGGACCTCCTCCTCTCCTTTGAAAGAGCATTCAAGTCCTCCAAACTCACACAGGTAAAACTTTTAAAAAGCAGCACTTTCTACAGCATTTTAAATATAAATGATGACTTAAAGAAAACTGCCTTGAAAACATCACAGCTAGTGAACAGGCAAAACCTAACTTTTAAGTACTCCCGTGAAGACTCCTGCAGTCCCACACTCATGTCATAATTTCACAACTTCAGAGAATAGTTACAGTAGTCACGGTTCTAGCCAGGACTCTGAAACCTGACTGTTCACCACTTTTCACTGTGATCTTGATCAGTGTAAATGTAGGAATACTTTTAAAGTACACGCTAGATGACAATCAACAATCTCCCACCATTACTAATTCAATGTTTAATGCCAAAAAAGTAATCTGAAAATCCTCCTGCGTGCCAGTCACTAAGGAGCACTGTTCATCACAAACTCCAGCCTGATTCTAGCTACCAGTGAAGATGCTGAAACTCAAGTGTTTACCACATCTCACATATTTTTATTAATTAACAACACTGAATGATACTCAATGTGCATCTTAAATCAAAGTGCCCAGAAGGTCAGTCACACTAGATAAGGTTTTGTAGTTTCCTTGTTCCTAGTTATATGAATCAGGCTATTTTAAAATTTTAAAAAGCCTTAAAACACAGAGCAAGTGATATGCTTATCAGTTTTTAACTGCAGTACCCCCTTCTTTGTTCACACAATTAGGTTCTGATAAGGACAGTAATTTCTTGAAATTGTCATCTACTGCACAGGTAGGCTGCTCTGCGCAGCTGTGAGTTTTAGTCACCTAATCAAGTATTCATTCATGCTAACCTTTCAAACAGATGCACTCGATAATTCTACCCACAAAAGGCAAACATGAGCAACTCCTGAAACCAGTCACAGGTGGTTGTGGCCAGCAAAACATACATTCATTTCAGCAAATTAACCATGTGTACCACTTACCATAGTAGGTGAAAAGCTTCTCATTTTAATATCATTTATCCATATTCTTGCTACCTCTTTTGTGGAAGCCTCCTTCTTCACTGCACCATTGCTTACATCAGCTACAAAAGAAAAGCTGTGTTTTACAGGAATTCCCTTCAAACATCGACTCAAATTAACATCCTTCCCTATTAATGAGCTGGAAGAGAAGTTTAAAACGTCCAGTAGCACACTGACGCTTCAAGAACACAATCAATATATTCATCTGAATTAAAAAGTCACTGAGCAAGTAGTTAAATCCTGTTACTTTTTTGACTGAGGAGCTTCCCATGCAACACCACCAAACGTGACACAGCTGTGCATTAGCTTCTGTGTTAAAAACCCTAAAACTTTTGAACCTTCACCAAATCTATACACAGTATTTGGAAATACTCCATCCTGCGAGCCTTTGAAGTTTAACAACGAATCAGAAAGCCCAGTGTTTCAACAGAAATGAACCTACCTGGTCTGGTGGCACACACCACCTTAGGAGAAACAACAATTATTTCTGTAAAACAGAAAGTCACTTTGGACTCAATTGTCTAAAGTTTGTAACAGGATCCTTCAAGCAGACAATTTATTAAACTTATTAACATTCTACGATTCTAAGTGGACAATTTATTAACTTTCCTGTCCTCAGCCACATTCGGAAGCAACTGGCAACAGGGCTCTGTACAGAACTAAAAAAATGTACACAAAGATAGATGTAAAACTCTGAAAGCAGCTCTCCAGCTTCCATCATGTTAATAGTCATGCGCTTCTGTGACTTCTCATTTAGCACCAAGTGGGTAAATCAGTCCTGTAAAACCTTCTCCCCCTCCTCTTCCTCAGTCCTTTACGCCTCACCCCAACTTCAGTTGCTGCCTCAACTTCAATTTTTGTCAACCACTGTAACAGGAAGCAATGCAACAAGGAAGCACATTCTTCTGGTTGTTTCAGTCCTAACAGACAGCTTCATTTATTGTGCACTCTATCTGCATATGAAAAACCAGGTTACTTTCAACCCCGCCTATAAAAATCAGTGAATATTATTTCAGAGACGATGAAAATGTAGTAACCCAGAAAAAACCTGCATACCTTTCAGAAAAAGCAGCAATAGAGATTTCAAACTAGTCTGATCTTAACCTCGTACTAAAACCAGAATAACCTGAAAGAATCAAATCATAAAAATACAGCCACATGCAGCTTTTCCCTTGTATTAAGCTGACCACGTAAGTTGTCCACATATTAGAAAACACACGAGGAAAGACTATGAACGGAATCACAAAATGAAGATTAGACTGGCAACAAAATATTTGTGGCATTTAAGTTAACAGCACATTTAAGAAGTAATATGGGAACAAGCAGCAACTTTTTAGGACTTACATTTCAAACAACAGATCTGATGCCTCCCATGAAACATAGAGGGACAGATTTTCTCTCTCAGATGTTTTCCAGAAACACCCTATCACAGCAGTACTCGCACATACTACAAATCTAGTTTGGAAGATGCCAAACGGAAGTACTCATCTGTCATAGCTCCACAGCAAGAACACAGCAGAACAGAAACCGATGGAAATTCGAGTAAGATAGCTAAATCAACTTCAGTAATGATCATGAATTAATCCTACCAATTTGCCAGCTGCAATCTAAAATATTTTCCTCATTCCTTGCAGTAAATCAAGAGCTTATTTTTTTTTAAAGCCTGTTATTCGGTTTTACTTCACCCTGAATTCTAACGCTATTAAAGTTAGGATAGAGATTATCAGGTTTTCTGGACCATTTCATTTTACTGTGATATTCTCCTAATCAATACAAGATGTGCACAGATCTTCACATTATATCATTTCACTGTCTAAAACACAGTAATCACGAAGAGAGAAGAAAACTCACTTGCTGCTGTTGCTACTGGTTGGGCAATATTAGGAGGTGGCTTCAATTTCATGAGTTCATTAAGACTATTATTCTTCAGCAGATCTTTCAGCTGAATCTGGTCCTTCGAAGGTGCAGTGGTCAAGGCACTGCGTACTGCTGGTGCTGCAACCGAGGGTCGAGTGGTTGTGCTGGTCTGAATTATTTTTGCTACAGTGATAGTCTGCCTCGTGGTTGTAACAGGTGTTGTTTTTGTCATTACTATTGTAGTCCCCAATGTTGGAAGCTGATTTATCTGATTCAGCACAAAGGTTGTGGTCGATGGTGGTTGCTAGCAACAAAGAACCGGGAAAATTTTCGTAAGACAGTGGGAAAAAAAAAGCAGAGTTTATTTGCCATTCATCTAGAGCACAGCAGTTACCGGTTTTTAAAGACACTTTTAATAAGAAATGTCTTCACATAACCTGCTGAAGATGCTAGAGTAATTACCTTGTGGTCAACAGTATGACCAAGAAGTCTCTGACCAAGCATATCAATATGTTGCCATATGCATTTTAAAATTTTATTTCAAAGTAAAGGAAAGGAAATTAAAAAACAGGATGAAGGATTCATCACCTATGTACAAGACGACTACTACAGGCACTGCAACACTGAGCTGAAGAGAATTTCCAATATATAAACCAGCCGCACAGTTTTCAGAGTAAATAGCTTGGGTTACTTAAAAGTGCATGTGCAGCCTTTTTCAGCCATGCTGCACTACATCCACCTTCCTGCAGATCTGCTTTTTATGTTCTCATTTCAGGTGCAACCACCAGACTGTGGTGCTCAGAATTACCTGCAGCTAGAAAAGGTGGAATGTGGTTCAGGTACAGGAGACAAGTTTACCCAATATCCTTGTTCCCAAAATTTGCACGTAGAGGAAGTAAAAGGCACACAGGACACCTCAAAATGTTGTGGGGGGTTTTTTTCTGGACACTGCTTTGTCCTCTGTGTTCCTTGTCATAGACATCGTATCAACCCCACAGGGACACTAAGCTTTCACAGCCTCAGTACAAGTAGAACTGAGGTGATGGCCAACCAGCATTTTACAGCCACATCTTTTGTTACGTTTTACTAATATACTGCATCTGGTTTATGTAGCAAGGTTCTGGTAGCAGGGGTGGCTTCTGTGAGAAGACACCAGAAGCTTCCCCTACATCTGATGGAGCCAATTCCAGTCTGCTACAAGATGGACCTGCTGCTGGCCAAGGCTGAGCCAACCAGTGATGGTTGTGGCACCTCTGTGATAGTCTATATAAGAAAAGAAAAAAAACTGCCACGTAATCAGCAGCTGGGACAGAGGAGTGAAAATACAAGAGAGAAACAACTGCAGACACCAAGGTCAGCAAAGCAGACGGAGGTGGTGCTCCAGGCACCAGAGCAGAAACTCCGCTGCAGCCCATGGTGAGGCAGGCTGCCCTCCTGCAGTCCACAGAGGTGCATGGTGGAGTGCCCAGAGGACACTGTGACCCCATGGAGAGGAGCCCATTCTGGAGCAGGTTTTCTGGCAGAACCCGTGGCCATGCAGGGGACGTGCTGGAGCAGTCTGTTCCTAAAGGACTGCACCCTGGCCAAAGGGACCACACTGGAGCAGTTCATGAACTGCAGCCTGCGGAAGGGATCCGGGTTGGAGAACTCTGAAGGAGCGGCTGGAGCAGGGGAGGAAGGTGTGGCAGAGACAATGTGTGATGATGCCAGGAGTGAAGCTGAGCCCAGAAAGAAGGGAGGGGGACAGGGAAAGTGTTTTTACATTTGTTCTTATTTCTCATTACCCCACTTCACTGTTAACTGGCAATAAATTATATTAACTTCCCCAAGTCTGTTTTGCCCATGACAGTAACTGCTGATCTCCATGTCCTTATCTCGACTCACAACCCTTTCTTTACAATATTTTTTCTCTCCATGTCCAGTTGAGGAGGAACTCAACACGCTAAGAGTGGCTTGGTGGGCGCCTGGTGTCCAGCCAAGGTCAAGCCTCTGGATGTACACACAAAATCCTGAAATACCAGTTCTTACCCGAACATTTAATAAGGCTGGAGTTGATACAGTCTCCGGTTCTTGTTTCACAGCAGCTGTGGCCTCAGTCTCCAAGCCTAGTTCTAATGCACTAAGTGGCACTGACTGCAGAGGAAAGAAAGTCAGCATCAGGAAACGCTCACATTAGCAGTGAAAAAACCCTTTAGACTAAATATCCACCCACAAAATGGACCCTGATGGGGAAGTCCTTAACCATGCTCATTAACAAAGGTATCACTGAAAAAGATGATAAAGTGGTTGATTTCACATTTGAAGTAGTTAAACATACAATACCTTGTTAGTTAACTGTGGTGAAAATGTGATTAGTGTCACAATATCACTGTTCAACATACTACCATTCCCAGTCTACGTCTGAAACAGTTATATTCTTGCAGACTAAATGCTGTCATGGAGCTTAATCACCACGTTAATATAATGCAAATTTTATAAGCAAGCAGCTAGACTCCAGTGATACTAGAGCTCTCCTGGACACACGACAGCATGCCTACATTTAATGACCAGAGGTTAAGTATATTTATGCTTCTACTGACTTCAACAGTGTATTTCAGATTGCTTTTCTTTGTACAGAAGTTTAAAATTAATTAGCAAGTAACTTCTACCAATCGAGAAATTTATGGAAACTCCACATGGTTTAAATATTTGCTATGGACATCCCCACCACCACCCCAATACATCAAATACAAGCTCTCATGTCCTCTAGCAAACGACTATGCTCTTCTTTGAACCTGCGGAACAGCTGGAGTTGGTGCTGGATTTGCAAGAACCACGTCGGGAGAGTCAATGTCAAACAGATCATTTGGACTGATTCCACTCTCACTCAAAGCAGCAAGCAACAGATCTTGTCCTGGCTCCACCATCTCTGGAAAAATTAGAGCCATAAATACAAGTTACATTTAATTTTGTTTTCTTTTGTGTACACACACGCTCTCACATTTAAAGTTATCTTTCCTGCACTTCAGGGTGTACGCGATGCAGTCTTTTGGATACAGTTTCACTTTCTAGATTTGCTCTGGCTCTTTTGTTCATTTGTAGATTCTTTTTTTCATCTCTATTCTGTTGTTGTTTTTTTTTTAAGCATTTCCAATATACTCACCACACTTAGAAGCAGGAAGAATGAAACAGTTCACTGCACAAAATGCTATCATACCCATAAACTTAAAAAGAAAAAGAAAAGATGTCTTTTCTGGGCTTCATCACACTACATTCTTAAGCACTACAAGAAATATCAAGAGGCAGAAACGGTGAGACTGTATCATGCTAATGATAGGCCTTTGTCAGTGGAGCACAATTAAAATTCATTTAGTTTATCTTGTAACAACAAGTTAGCGATAAAAGCTTATACAGAAAGCTTTTATTTCTTGCTTGCCATTACATTAGATAGTGATTCATTCATTGGAGAAATTGTGTTTTGCATAGCAGAAAGAAAAAGTGTTCCACTATTATAGTACGTTAACTACCTATTAAATAGGTCACTAACATCAGGTCACAGACTCCTTTATGTGTAGGACAAGCAAAATTAATTTTAAAAAGCTATTCTAGACAGTGTAAAAAAATTATGAAAAAAAGCCAACTACGCTATGTTTTAAGATGAACAGGGAAGAAAATGTGTTTTGCTTCCTTAAGAAGGAAGCCCATTTGCCTTAGTGCTAAGACAAAAATTAAATGAGTCCACGTTAACTCAACCTATTCTAAGATACACCTCAAGTAGAAATTTCATTTATTCTCACAGCCCCCGAACACCCACGGGTTACAAAATACCAGCAACGAACAAAGCCGAACCTACTCTGAAGCAGTAGGCTTTATTTATTGGCAATATTTATTGGCATTTTAGATACTCATTCACAGACTCAGAAACAGCAAGTGCTTGCTTATCCTTTATACGGGTACAGCTCAGCCACATCCAGCTGGTTGGACACACACATTATTAGACACATTTGGCAGAACAGGTAATTCTGGTAATAAATAAAGCCTCAGGCACTCAATTCTTATTCTTCCTAGTTTTAGTCTGTCCAATAGTAGTAAGGAAGTTTATTTTCGTGGACTAGTACTGAGACAGCAGCACCACAACTGAAGTGGTAGATGTAAGGTACTGGGATGAGGGGATGACAGACTTAAGCACCAAAGACCACGCTACCCAAAAGAACACCAAAGCCACACACAGTGACTGGTGGGACTGCGACTGACCACAGGCAGCACCACTTGCTGTGTCAGAACAAGGTAGCTTGTCTTTTTAAAAGAAATGTCATTTTTTTTAAAAAGGCATTTGAGGTGATCAGATAAACCAGCAGAATGGCCTGGTTTGTGGTTATCAGGTACAGAAGATATTAAGAAATATTAAGACATCCAGCAGATTTAATTAACATGGCAGCTCCTCCAAAGGATGTCACCTTCCCCTAGTCTGTCTCCTACAGCCCTGAACAGGCCAAGAAAAATGCCCAAGAACAGACTGATAGCTTTACCTTTCAGAGCTATTAAGCATGTCATTTCAAAAATGGGGACTATACATATATATTAAGTGGGTAAGATAAATCCTTAATTTTCAGACTAAAATTCTAACAGCAGTCATCATATCTAAGTTTAGAAGCTTACAGCATTGTTTACTAATTAGGAAGAAGAGAGGAGAAAGATAAAGTTCAGCTCATCCGTTCTTTTGGTGTGAGGAGCTTCAGGGCAGCCTCTGAGGGCGAGTTTCTCCACGGACAGGGAATTAACAGGGTTACCCCCCTTCAAACCAGCACCTCCAAAACCCTGCAATCGTAACTCCACGGTATCGATTTGGGAAAGAGGCATAAGCACTCTTCCACACAGTGCCACAGCTTTTGCTCAACGTGGGCAAAATGCCTGAATGTACAAAGGAAAAAACTAAGAGTTATGGCATTATTTATCTGCATGTAGTTTTGATCACACCATCTCTAAAAGAAGATATGACTAAAACTTGGTTGAGAGATAAGTGGCTATACTGAACAGAGGCATAGAAAGCTGAATACTTGGAGCTGTTTACTGAAAAGAAAACTAAGACAAAGAACTCAAGAGAACTCCTAAGTCTGCTCTCGCAGCGTATGAAGGAAAGGCCTTTCTAAGAAGTCGAGACTCAAAGCAAAACCAAGACTAAAAAAAACCAAACCAACACATGACCACCACACAGAAACACATCTTCCCCATCCATCCTAAAACGGTGCCACAAACTATCAAGTCTTTCAAGTTTAAAATATCTACGATGACCCTGAACTCTACATTTTTCACCTTTAAAAACACGACGGCTTGGATATCTTAAGACAGTCTCAGAGAGTTCAGAAAAACATTCATAGCAGCAATACTTTAACTGCTTGCTTCAAAGTTTTCACTAGGTAACTAGTGATAGAAGCTAGTACAGCAATCCCTACAATCCTAGAATAAGCATCCTCAGTTTGGAAGCATCCCTTAGCCGAGTTGTTTTCACATAAGAAATCCCCAGCCAGAGCTCTGATGCTAACCCCAGTTTCAGCAGTCTTAAAAATTAGCACTTGCTAGCAACCCAGTAAAAAGCTACGTAAACCAGCAATCATTTATCTGTCTGTCAGTCTGGACAATGGAAATTTGACTAGTTTCACTTATTTTGTTTCTGCACACTAGGAACAAAGCTGCATTGTTTGAAACTGGAACAAAAGGAATTCTGAACTTCGAGAGTTTTTACATTAAAAGTCACTGAATATTTAGCACCAATTTTAGGCTCTGTGAAACTTCCGAGCACCACTGCTGCCCCCCAGCCCCTAGTTTTAATTTAGTAAGCAAATTAAATAATGGAAAAAAATACAGGAGAAGCTGCATTGTGATAGCAGTTTATTTTTTGTGCCATACAGCAGTCGAGCCTAAAACCTTATCAAGCTGAAACAGCTCCACAATCTTACAAGGTAGGAGGCTCCTTAGTTGACTTTATCAAGCTCTGCAGCTCAGCTCTGGCAATACTATATAAGGACCTGTTTGCCACATCTTAAAAATCTCCCAAAGAAAATACTTATAAAAAAGTTGTGAATATTACAAGCTGTTCCCTGAGCATTTCACCAGTCGAGGAACTGTTCTGAGCGTGCAGAAGCTTGCGGGTGAGGGTGTCTATGTTTAGTCAGGCTGTCCAGTGTCACTGAGCAAGAATCAACCTGCTAGATAAAACTAAAAAAAATGTATTTTAAAATTTCAGCAGTAGTAATACCTGAATTATTTTCTTTGTATTAAGAAAAAATACAAACAGCTGCCATTTCAAACAGGGCTACCACAACGCACCATGCATTTCTGTAAGGTGCTCTTCTGCTGAAGAATATAGCCTGAAACTGATAAAAACACTTTTGCTACCACTGTGCATGATGTAAATAATTTCTGATTTAAAGACAAACCCAGAATACCATGTTTAATGTTATGTCATGTATCCATGCCAACCTGGCTCTCTCCCTCCCGCCATTTTAGCTTTGGTACAAAGAAGCAAAACAAAAAAAAGAGAGATTCTAAAACACATGTCGAGCAACCTGCTCTCCATTTCCCTAAGAAAAGGAATGGTAGAATCCTAAACTGTGAAAAGGCTTTTGATTTTTAGCTTTGCGAGTTACGCATTGTAACACTGTATATCCAAAAGTCTTCATTAAAATTCACAATGAACTACAGTACCACACCTCATCTCAAATCAAACATCGCATCAACCAGGTACAGCGATTTCCAAACCCTTTGGACAGCTGTGGTGCACCCGACCTGCAACCTGAGGTTTTCCCGCTTGGCCTGGGACACTGGCGCAGTTCAGGAACTCTTGTTCTCCTTTATTGGAAGGGTTTTCCCACCAGCTTTCTGAAAACACGTGTCACTAACTATACTGGAAGCCATTTAAAGTGTAGCACTGCTAAGCCGCAGCCCCACACCACAGGACTCTCTGGATACCCAGATGGGTTCCTCTCTTCTCGCAGCCTTCAGCTCCAGAAGGCAACCTGGGTAACAATAAACCAACCAACTCAATCCCTTCTGGTCCTGTCCAAGTCATCACCCAACCAAAGATTAAAACGCTAATTACCGAACTCGCCCATCCCTACATGCTATAACCTCAAGGCTAGTAGTTAACATGGCATTTAAATCCACAAAGGTAACTTTCGATTTTTGTGAGAATGAGTCAAATCCTGCCAAAAACATACCAGCTTTTCAAACGCTGGTTACCTCTCTAAAGCTTGTAAGGACATGCGGTACAATTTGGGACACTGTGGGAATCAACCCTGCCTCAAAGCTCTCTTACAACAGTTTTATGAAATTACAACAGCCAGGATACACACTTTGACAAGATGGGATTCAGAACTTTTTAAAATGTTACAAGACTAAACAATGCGATGATTCGGCATGAAATCCGCTTTCAGACTAAATGGTTGGGGGTGATAATTTAGGCAGTAGTGAAAGTTTTTAGGAAGTAAAAACCCAGAAGATATAAGAGCGGTATCTGAGCAGTAGGACCCTTCCTTAGTTTTGGCCTGGGAGTCAGGTCCAGGTGCAGCTCAAGGGACAAGAAATGCATTAACCACATCTGCCACCTACTTCAACAGCTTTCAGAGGTGCTATCAGCCAGCTTGGACACCAAAGAAACAAACTGCCCGCATTTTATTTTTAAAGACTAAGATTGCATTCAAATGTAACATCTCATGTCAACAGGGAAAATACAGGAAAACAATCCAAAATACAGGAAAACAACTTTTGCCATAGTAAATTCTTTGCTTTACATCATCAACTTTTTTTTTTAATCTGGGGGGGCTATCACTGAGTTAATTCTTAATTCCAGAGCAAGTATAAAAACCAAAATTATGAGCATGAGCAAGCAACACAATTCAATGCTCTCTAATGCACAAACGCAACCCTTTTTCTTGAGCACTCAAACGATGTGCCTCATCTTTAACAGGTATCTAACATCTAAAACCAGCCTACGAGTACCTGGAAACAAGTACAAGAGTTCCAATTTATATCCTCAAACATCGTGTGGAACCCGATCAGCTAAAAATAATAATGAAACAAACACACAAAAACAACAAAAAAGGAGAAACCCATAAGGCTTCTTTCCCTTCAGAATGTACGGGCATTTTTATGTTAAACAGTTACTCACCCTAGCAACCTCTGTTTGAGACGCGCTCGTTAAGAGTCCCTGGACTTTGAGGCTGGGTCTGTCGCTGCAGAGTTCAACCCCACCGCTCGCTCCCCGGGAGCTGCGGGGACAAACACACAAAAACAACAAAAAAGGAGAAACCCATAAGGCTTCTTTCCCTTCAGAATGTACGGGCATTTTTATGTTAAACAGTTACTCACCCTAGCAACCTCTGTTTGAGACGCGCTCGTTAAGAGTCCCTGGACTTTGAGGCTGGGTCTGTCGCTGCAGAGTTCAACCCCACCGCTCGCTCCCCGGGAGCTGCGGGGTCCCCGGAGGGCACGGCCGGGCGGGCCAGCCCCGCAGGAGGCGGCAGGAGGGTCCCCGGCTCCCGGCCTCGCCACCTTCCCCACCAACACGTGTTCCCGACATAAACTTCCGGGTTGGGCAAGAATTGGCTGCGTAATTGTGTCCCATGCACGACTTTTTGTTTCCAGACCTTCATCTCTTTAAAAATCCCTTTAATAGCACCACCATCCCGGAAAAGGGCGAAGGGGCTGCGTCTCGCAGCAGCCTTTAGAGCCACACAAGCACCATAAATCACCCCCCCTCCTCCCCTCGTTTCACCAGAGCGGCTCCATTTCAAACCTTTACAATTAACACAGCCGCGGAAAGAGCGCACAAAGG
>NW_010169649.1:0-8336 GCF_000695765.1 Mesitornis unicolor
TCTCTGTTCAGCTGGGCCAGTCTTCTTCCCCGCAGGCTCATTTTCCAACACATGAGGACGGCCTGTTCTTGCACCTTTAAGAGATCCTTCTTGAAGAGTGTCTAACCTTCCTGGATTCCTTTGCCTTTCAGAACTGCCTCCCAAGGAAGGAACCAAGTTCCTAAACAGGCCAAAGTCTGCCCGCCAGAAGTCCAAAGTGGCAGTTCTGCTAGCCCCCCTCCTTGCTTCTCAATGGTATCCATTCATTGGATACCTTTGAGAAGACTCTGGTTTCATCTTCTTTTCACTCTCCTGTCAGCTTGAGACACACCTTGAGAAGACCTCCCTGAGCTTTCTTTTCTCCAGACTCCTTTTCTCCAGCTCTCTCAGCTTCTCCTTACACAAGTGATGTTCCAGTCTCTTAATCAACTTCATGACCCTTTGCTGGACTCACTCCAGTAATTCCATGTCTCTTTTACTGGGGAGCACAGAATTGGACACCAGTACTGCGTACAGGGGAATAGTCACTCCCTCTACCTGCTTGCTTTGCTCTTAACTGGTGCAGCCCAGGATGTTGCAAGTGTTCAAGCATGCCTTTTGCCCTGTGCCTTCCCTAATCCTCATGCCATACTCAGGACACACATGCATTGTGTCTTACAACACCATGGTGGCAGGATGCAGTGAAGCACTTTGCTGTAAAAGCAACTATTAACTTAAAAATGCTTTTGAAGGTGATGAGGTTCAGAGGGAATCCTGATCAGTCCACTCCAAAGAGTACCAACTTTAAACTGGCCATTAGTACATCAGTGGAGTTCACACGCACAATGGTTGTAGCCAAAGGTATGAAGTGCAGATTGCTGATTACTGCCATATGTCTAAAAAATATATGTCCTAGGAGATCTTCTCTGTGGCAGGTGTGTATTGACTTTTCCAAGTTTTGTTAACGGGTTTAACAGTAAAAGGTATAGATACCATTTTGGAAAGACAGAAGAGTTAGAACAGAATCTAAGTTAAAATTTCACACATTCTTCCAAGAGTTCCAATTTTGCACCTGATCTGTATGTCTGGAACATTTATAACCAAATCAGTTCAGCTAAATGTCACTTTCTACTTTCTCCTCCTCCTAAATCAACCTCCTCTCCGTACTTGCTGAAAGGGTTGTTTATATTTGAACTTATGCTACTTTCTTTTATTAACTGTGAGCTCCCTCCTCTTGTCATCTTTTACATTAAAGACTTTAATTTTTAAGTGTCTCGTTTTGCTCCAAGGGAGTGGGGGAGAAAGAAATGCAGGATTACTTAGGTAACTTCATTAGTTAATAACTGATATTCCAGTTGCAGAACTTGTATTGTTGCATCTTGCAGTAGTATATGCATATCGTAAAATCAAAAACATATTACAATTTACAGACCTTTGAAGTATGCAGAAATTAATTTATTCAGTTATGATCTATTTTCTGAAGCTCCATGGATGTGAAAACAGCTAATACCTATATTCTAATAGGATTTATGAGGAGTTTTATGTCTTAAATAATGTTTTGTTTGCATGACTTGTCCATAATAATTTTGTACAAGCACATAGTCTGTATTTTTTATCTAAACTTGCTATTCAAAAACAAGTAGTCATTTGCTTTTTAAATCCAGGGATATGACATGAGAATTGATTTATCATCACCAGAGGGAAATTCTACTAGAGCAGTAATTATAAATTACTGTTTTTCTGTACATTATTCATAATGTACAGAAAAAATAATTATTGCATTAATTATTGCAAATAATTATTGCTTTATAATTGTAAGAAGAATCAAGGTGAAATGTTTGGGTTTTCATCAGCGTGAACAATATAAATTTTAGAGCATGTCTGGGAAAATTTATGCTAATTTTCTTTCTGAACTCTGAAGCTATGGTAGCTATTGCAGCACTTGGATGGCTTTTTCATTTGGTTTGCTTTGTTTCAATGGATTAGTTCTGTCCTTATGAGTTGGATTAATTCTGTGTGCATTGCAGGGTATTAATATCTCTTTTAATTAGTTTCCTGTTGCTTACATGCATTGTATAAAAATTGGCTTCATTTTCCATTGAAGAGGCAGTTAAAAGCGTTCAGTTCCTTTCCATGCTAAACTTTGTATGCCTATAATAGAAAACGGGACAGATCAAGGTGTCCTTGCAATGGCACATCAGTTTCTTTTGCACAGGTTCCTCTCTTCATGCATTAAAATCTTATTTATGCAACTCCTACGATAAACAAAAACCAAAGGAATGCCAGTAGACTGACACTGTTTTAAGAAGGTCATATTTTGAATTTATAAGTACAAAATATGCACTTGCTGGTAAGGAAGGGTCAGGCACTAGTTGTTAGAAGCTAGTCGTTTCCCTCGTATGCCTTCCAAGACCTTTCATATTTTTGAACATACCTTTCATGTACAGTTTCTGTTCAGATAGAAATATTTATTTCTGTTGACAGATCCGTTCTGCTGTTTCCTTGGCATCACTTATTTCTCTGCACTTGACTTCAAGTCTGTTGCACTGAATCTGTCTGAGAAGAGATACATCTTGAATATTGTGTTCAAAACACTACTACTGCTATAGTATCATTCTCTTCCCTCCACCTTTCATTTTCTGCCATTCTAAGGCAGTTATTCTTATTGCCTATTTTCCACTTGATAGTAAAGTTAAATGTGTGAACATCTCATTTTATTTAATTACCAAAAAGTAAGATCCATTTTTTAAAACATTAAGAGAAATGAAACTAGACAAGTGGAAAGAAGAAGGTGCTGACAGAAAGATGATTATTTGCAAGTAAGTGTAATGAAAAGTAATAAGATCAGTTGTTAACATAAGTGTATCTCCTTGCAGTTACACTCTTTTTGTATCCTGAATGTACCAAACCTGAAACCATTGCTTCAGCATGGTAGAATATGGTAGATGGAATTCTTTCTATGAAGGTATTAAAAAGAAGGAATATTAAATTGCCTGTGTCATGATTTAGTTTGGGGCTTTAGTCTCCATGATTATCTGTTAGCATAATAAAAAATAACGGATGTACACAGAGATTCAAATGCATAGATCCATACTGTATATCACTTTGTTACATATCTGAGATTGTGTGTATTTTTGCATATTCTTTTTTAATGGTTGGATTTTGTAGTGGTTAGAGTACATTGCAGACCCTTGTATTTAATGGGGTAAATGTAGGAGAGTGCAAAGATTGATTGCAAATGATTCATTCAAATCGATCAATTCAATTAATCAGGCTTTTTCTCTGGGGTCCATGCAGTTTATAGGTTACAAAGTTCCTGCAATCAATTCTTGAGGACAGTTTTTCCTCACAGTATCCAGTTTGTAAAACTCTTCCTTCCCACAAGAAGTTACTAAATGGGAAACACAAATCTGTAAGTGCTTTATGGAGGGTGCTCACCTGGAAAACACTGTCCTTGCTTGACTTTTGCAGTGGCCTTCAGTCTTTGTTACAGGTGGAAAAGTCATGGCACCAACAGATATGTTTAAGTTATTATGGGGCGTGTAGGAAAGGAAAGGGAAGGCACAGAGCAAGTAATTTCTCCTTCGTTTGTTGACACATGAGATGGCAATGCACTTTGCCCATGCAAGAGTCCCACAGCACCTACTCCTGTGACGGGCTGTCTGTCAGCATGGTCCTATCAAGCCTGTTGAAGTAACTTGGAAGGTGAGATAAGGGAAAGTTAGGGAGAATTTTAGTTTGGCAAGACATTTGAGAATGTGATATGAATAATATGGTTGGTTGTTCAGATTCCTTGTATAACTACAAATGATAGAACTTCCATAGACAGACTATTAGTAAAAATAAATAAGGTTCTGTTACCTAATTAAGAGTGATAGTGGATTAAATTTCTATGACCTCAAGCATCATGTATTTTTCTTCACCTAGTTCTGATTGATCAGGAATTTCTATTGCGAACTTCTACTGATCTAAGCCCCTTTTGGAGACATTAATGCTCTAAACCAGGGAAAAAAGGATTATTACAAAACACTGTAACATAAAATCTGTTAGTCAGTTCAGCTGACTAACAATTTGTTTGTAGGCATCACTACCAGAAATAATGTAGCTTACTTTTTTCCTGCAAATGAATCTCATCAGACTCTTAAAAATTTATTCCTCTTGTCTATTTGAGAGGCAGCTGAAGTAGATTTTGAAAGTCTCAGTTATGTTTTTTAGAAGAAAGGAGTCTCAAAATTAATAAAATAGGTAATATAAATGTCATTTCCCTTGGTATACTTCTCAGGAGTTGGAGGAAGTGACTCTGATTTCAGAGGCTAGCATTGGTCAACCAGTATCATGTAGCGCCTGTTCCAATTGATAGAAGTATGTTACTCAGTTTTAGTAGATAGTGTTGTCTGACAGGATGTAACTGAAACAAGTCAGCCTTGAGAACTAAGAGAAGCAGAACTAAATACTGAGTTAAGTGCTTGTATTCTCTCTCTAGGGATATACTTTCATAGTGGCATTTAGGATTTAAGAGCTTCATCCTCTAAACTGATTAGGTAAGTGAGAAACTTTGGATCTTGTTAGTAGTTATTTCAAGATAAGTTCAAAGGTATGGCACTAGGACCCTGAACGTTACATTTCCAAAATTATTACAGTTTTCAGGAAATTTTGGAAACTAACAATTCAAGCCTTATTTGTGTAAGTAATAAACTTTCTCATGAGTAATCTGATCTGCTTCAGCCTTATACTTACAGGTAGGGTGCTGCTAAGTTTTACTCCTTTGAAGGAGTGACTTATCCTATAAGGAGCTCAGTCAGCTTGATTGAGCCATTCAAAAAGAAAGAGAAAGCCTATTAGGAATGTAGGTGACAAATTTCATTCTTCCTGAGTAAGGATCGTTATGATGAATGAAATCTTTTGGGAAGCTGACTAACATCGTACAATCACTTGAAGTGATGCATGCTGTTTTTTCATGATACTGCTCTGTTTCTGTGTGCAATCATTTAGTGCATAGATGGAGAACGTTTGAAAAGATAGTATTTTTTTATTATTAGAAACTTTAGTCACATAACCATAAGAGAAGAAAGTATATAATAGGAACTTTTGGATGATTACTCGTTACTTTTTTGATCTTGTCTTAAGCTTTCCTAAATGTGCGATTAGATTTTTATTTTCTTTGTGAGGAGAGGGAGTTATATTTGAAGACATCACAGTATATTTCTTATTAAAAAATACATTAAAAATGTTTTAGTGTATGCATATTTCTGCAAGGAGGAGAAAAAAAATAGAATTTGGAGGAAGAGTTTGGAGAAATGGCATCTTGAAGCAATAGTACTATTAAAGGACATTTTGAAGGCATACATTTTGAAGTAGCATTTGACCTATGGCTCCATGGATTGCTGAATCTGAATAGATCAACAAGATGTCCAAGAGTCTGAGTCAGTCCTAATATGCATTTATCATTTATGGTTCCATTTGCATTAGGGGTGATGCTACTGAATCCTCTGCTGTCAATTGCTGTCAGCAGTCAACATGACCAGGCTCCTCAGCAGGGGAGCTGAGGGTGACAGCAAGACAGTGACCTCGTTGATGAAGCTTGCAGTCCCACAGTACCTGAACAGGACAAGCAGAACAGGTTTGGTGACAGTAACAAAGTTCAACCAACAGTCGGGTTTGTGATTGCCAATGAAGTCTGTAGTGATGAGGTGAATTTGAGGTAGAGCCAAGAAAGCAAGTCAGCAAGGCAGGATCAGCTTCAACAAGATACAACCAAATCACGATGTAGCTACAGCAGGGCAGGGGCTCAGTGCTGAATGCAAGCCAATGAATGGAGGCTGCATGGGTAGAAGCCCCACTTGGAGCTTCTCACAGCAGTTTTCCCACAGCTCAGCTCCTTTTGTAGAAATCTCATCCAGGGGCACACAGCTGTATCAGAGCAGACCTTTAACCCAAGTACCTAGACCTGTGAGTAGAGGAGGAGGTTTACAAAGATGGTTTAAAACTGGGTGGGCAGCTGGAGCCTGTAGGTGTACTCAGGGCTCTGACACTTCCAGCTAGTGTCACTTATAGTTGAGAACATCAAAGATGAGGGTGAAAGGGATGGGAGCCTGCTCTTTGATTTGAACTTCCTGCCATCTGACCCATAATGCGTACATCATAACAAGCATTACTAATGGCAGAACTTTAGCTCCCATATTCCTCTAAGTAAATCTATACCAAAAATTGTTCCTAGAGCTGTCTGAACTTTTTCTGATTAAACAAAGTGTGTACTTTTAGAGTTCTGACACTTCAAAGATTTATTTTAATTTTTTTTTAGAGTGGAAGAGTTGTGTTTGGAAACTGATATTTTAAACCTAGCGGGTGGAGCTCATATGACTGTGTGTATATGATGTGGACAGCTGCAGCTGGTCAAGCTCTTGAAGGTTAACTCTATTCAACAGTGAGCTAATCAATATGGTTAATGAAGTGATGTGATTCATCCACATTTGGTCATATGAGTTATTGACTAAACTCCTTTAACAGTATCAACTAGATATCCACTGACTATAATGAGATCTTGGACAACTAGGTCAAATGCAGACATTTAACTTGTAGATATAGAATGACTGAGGTTAAAAGAGACGTCAGTAGGTTGTATAGTTCAACTTCCTGTTCAAAGCAGGGTCAGTGGACCAGACCAGGTTGCTCAGGACTTAATCTCATCTAGCCTTGAAAGCCTCCAAGAATGGAGACTGCTTAACTTCTGCGGGCAACCTGTTCCAATGCTAGAACGTCCTCATGATGAAAAAAGTTTCTCCATGTATTCAGTTTAAATTTGTATCTGTGGTATCTTGTCCTCCCACTGGGCACCACTCTGAAGCACCTGGCTCTGTCTTCTTGATGACCTCCTTCTAAGTACTGTTAGGCTTCTGTTAGGGTCCCTTGAAGCAGTCTTCTCTAGGCTGAACAAATCACTTTCCAACATCTCCTCACAAAGGAGTTTTCTTAGCCTCTAACCATCTTGGTTGTCTTTTTAGAAGAGAATAGACTATTTGAGTTGGAAGGAACCTACAGCAATCAACTGCGTGACCAATTCAGGGCTGACCAAGTTAAAGCGTGTTATTAAGGGCATTGTCCAAATGCTTCTTAAACACTGAGGCATGAGGCATCGACCACCTCTATAGAAAGCCTGTTCCAGTGTTTGACCAACCTCTTGGTAAATAAATGTTTCCTAATTTCCAGTCTAAACCTCCCCTGGTTCAGCTTTGAACCATTCCAATGAGTCCTATCACTGGATACCAGGGAGAAAAACATATCCGTTTCCACTTCTGCTCCTCAGTAAGCTGCAGAGTGCAATGAGGTCGGCCCTCAGACTCCTTGTCTCTAAACTAGACAAGCCCAAAGTCCTTAGCTGCTCCTCATAGGACATTCCTTCCAGCCCTATTACCAGCTTTGTTGTCCTCCTCTGGATGAATTCAAGGACCTTTACATCCTTCTCAAATGGTGGGGCCCAAAAGTGCACACAGTGCTCAAGGTGAGGCCACACCAATGCTGAATACAGTGGGATTATCACCTCTTTTGACCAGCAGGTTATGCTGTGTATGAAGCACCCCAGGATGCAGTTTGCCCTCTTGTCTGCCAGGGCACACAGCTGCTGTCAACCAGCAGCCTGCAATCCCTTTCTGCAAGGCTGCTCTCCAGCCTTTCTTTTCCCAATTTGTACTTGTGCCCAGCATTACTCTGTCCTAGGTGCAGAATCTGGCATTTTGACTTGTTAAATACCATCCTATTCATCAAAGCCCAATGCTTCAAACTATCTAGGTCCCTCTGCAATCCCTCTTGTCTCTCAAGAGTTTGGTATCATCAGCAAACGTGCTCATGGTGCATTCAACTCCTGCATCCAGATTGTTTTTAAATATATTTAGTAGGACTGGCCCTAGAATTGAACCCTTAGGAACACTTCTGGTGACTGGTCACCAGCCAGATGTAGCCCTATTCACTACAACCCTTTGAGTCCAGGCATTCAGCCAGTTATTCACCCAGTGCACCATGAACTCACTCATTCCATAGCTAGGCAACTTGTCCAGGAGGATGTTGTGAGAGACAGTATCAGAAGCCTTACTAAAATCCAGAAA
The DNA here is from genome assembly GCF_000695765.1 of Mesitornis unicolor. Taxonomy (NCBI): domain Eukaryota; kingdom Metazoa; phylum Chordata; class Aves; order Mesitornithiformes; family Mesitornithidae; genus Mesitornis; species Mesitornis unicolor. The sequence continues at coordinate 8,058 of NW_010169649.1, forward strand.
AACTGCATCCACTGCCTTCTTTTCCTCCACTAGGCAGGTGACCTTATCATAGAAGGATATCAGATTAGTTAAACAGGATTTTCCCTTTGTGAACTCATGTTGATTGTGCCTGATTATTGTTTTATTATTTAAGTATCTTTCAGTAGTACTCAGTATGATCTTCTTTCTAGTTTTTCCAGGAACTGAGGTTAGATTAACAGGTCTATAGTTCTCTGGATCTTCCCTTGTGCCTTTTTTGTAGATTGGTATAACATCAGCTAGCTTCCAGTCAGCAGAAAC
>NW_010169649.1:8367-35606 GCF_000695765.1 Mesitornis unicolor
TCCCCAGACTCCCAGCACTTTTACTGAAGTTGCTGTAGTTTGTCACTGTTTTTCTTGTACTGAGGGCACAGTGCGGGATGCAGTGTGCTAGGCATAGCCTAATGAGCACTGGGTATTGTCCTTTTAAAGCAGCCCAAGAAGCTGTAGGACTTCTTTGTAGCCAGGATGTGCTACATCCACCATGTTTAGCAGTAGTCTCATGTATTTCTTGTCCAGACTTTTTCTTGCTTATTTAGTGTAGAAGCTGTTCTTATTGTCCTTGATGTCCCTTGTCAGTTTCAATCCCAGTTAAGCTTCTCTTTTCCTAGACACATGGCTGTGTAGTGTTTCTGAATTTCTTCTTTGTAGCCCAATTAGAATGCTGTCGTGGTTTAGGCCCAGTGCATAACTGAGCACCATGATGCCCCAAAAAAGGGCTAGTCAAAATAAGGACTGGGAGGGCTTCTCACCACTGAAACAGGTCACAGGCAAAAGACAGACTCATCATAAGGAATAAAAAACCAAAACAATTTTAATTTATTACCAACATCAGAGTAGAACAATGGGAGATACAACCAGATCTTAAAATCAAAACACCTTCCCCTCACCCCTCCCTTCTTTCGTTTTCTTCCCCTCCCCCCTCCCCCTTTGCCTTGAGGCGCAGGGGGATGGGGGTGGGGGTTTGCGGTCGTTCTTCCCGTGCTTTCTTAGGAGTAGGGAAAAAAAACCCCTCAGCCCAATGTCTCTCTCTGCTTCCACGTGGCCCCCTTTCCATAGGGGAAAAAGTCCTCCAAAGTCCAATATGGTTCTTCCCACAGCTGCAGTTTCCCTCACACACGAAACTGCTTCAGCCCAAGTCCACGAAGCTCCAGTCTGGGTCTGCCCATGGTCACAGTTCCCTCACACACGACCCGGCTCTTGCCATGGGTTGCAAAGGGGAACCTGGGTTCTGCGTCCTCCTCCTCCTCCCTCTCCTTTCTTTCCTTCAATCTGACCTTGGTGCTCTTCAAAGTTGTTCTTCTTGGGCCCCACGCCTTTCTCCAATGCAGGTCTCTTCTGATGGTTCTGGAGATCCTGGCTCTCTCTCTCTTTTTTTTTTGGGATGAGCTGCAGCAGGGCTTAAGCTTAAGTTGCGGTCAGGGCCAGCCAAGCCCAGCCGGGCAAGGCCGGGGCCGCGCCACCCACACCTGGGGCCGCCTTAGTCAGTGCCCATGCCAGAGAGAGAGAGGCATGCCCTGCACCCCCTCTAAATACGTGAATTTGCAGGGGCGCTGATTGGCTTGGCCCAGGTCAGAGGTGGGTCTGACAAAGGCAAAGGGGGAGCTTTTCAGGTAGCTTCTGAAAGGGCCATCTCCATAGCCCTTCCCCCATTACCAAAGACACAACCAAAAACCCCTCACAGAAAACCCAATACAAATGCTAATTTTGGAGTGGAAGTAGCATTCAGAGATCGAGGCATCCTGTCCTGTTGTATGTAGTGGTAACTTTAATGCCATAGATCTTACTGCAAGCAGTGTATGCAAATTACTATATATGCAAATATGTCAGAGTATTTTGAATGAAAGCTAGGAAGTGCAAAAATATATAGAAATATGCACTTTACGGTGCTGTTTGGGTTTTGAAGTAGCATATGCTAATGTCAACTTTTTTTGACAGTCTCAGAGTCCAGACATAGGCTGTGTCTGTTTTGGTAATTTATATTTCTGATGGTCGTAAGAATACATTTCTGTTCCCCAGAGATGAGAAAGCTATTGCCTCTTTGAGTCACATTTACTTGAATGTTAATGCGGTTGTCCATCTAAACTTTATGATAATGTCTTTCTGCACTGAGCTACTTGACACCATTGTATCTGTCACATTTAATAAAAAATATATTCCTCTTCAACTTCATTTTATGTAGGAATTGTCAGAGTTAGCATACCAACACATCAAATTGTATCATTGGCATGAGATTGGGTTGGCTTACCATAGCAAAGAGTTTGTCTTTCTACAGTAAAAATTTGGTTAGTGTGAGTTTAGATTAGTTAAGCATTGACTGCACTGTAAATGTAAATTCTAGCACACGCTATGGGATATGAAGTAGTGGACATACGAATTCTGAATTAGCAAGAATGCTGGTGTGCTCTAATGCTGTAATGGTGCAGGACTTAAAAGCCACGAAGTATTCGACAAATCTTATTTTATGTATAAAATGATACGTTATATTGGGACGGCATCCAAGAAGCTGTAACAATTACTTTATAGGTAAATAAACAGGTAACCTCTAGAAAGGGAGAGAAATTTATTTTCAGTCTATGTCGATGAGGAAGTGTTTAAGACCAGCTTTTGTAAGAATCTTTTGAGTACCTGGTGAATACAGTTTGATAGCACACAGCTCGGGGATAAACAGTTCTCATTGCAAACTGAACATAGCTAATTTTACACAATCAGAAAAGGTGCAGGACTACGCAGCTAGTTACTGCAACAAAGTACCGAGAATTGGTGATAATGCACTATTTTTCCATTGCTTGACACGAGGAGCTACTACCAGAAATGCAGTGGAAATCAAGGAAAAAACAAAAGAGATTAATTCTGTGTAATAAGTAGAGATTGTCTCAGTTTGAGTAAGGCTGTACTGTTTGTGTTAAACACTAAATACTAAGTGAGACTAATTGGAAAAAAAAAAAGATTTCTTCGGCCTGTGAACACTGTAATTGAGGATTAGCTCTCAGGTAGCTGAAATTTGCTCTACTCATGGCGGAGCAAAGAGAAGACAAGCGTCTTCACCTGTAGAGCGAAGACTGCTGGATTCATGGACAAGGCACTTTGTCTTTTACTGTCCCAAAGGTTCATATGCCATCAAATTTTGATTGATGACAGTGTTGCTTGTTTTTTACTAATGGTAGGCAAAACCATCATTTATTTCCATTCTCTTACACGCTAATCGTCACATAGCCGAAGAAAATGTTTCTGATTTAAAGTCTATTATAGATACAATTTAGTCTAGCTTCAAAGCCATCTGGTAAATGGAGAAAACAGTGCTAAGTCTGAAAAACAGAACTCAAAGTTTCTTCAGCCAACCACTGACCATATTGAACATTGCGTGTAGCACCTGTCCCGATACCATATTAACTAAAACATCTCAGAAAACAGAACTGATTTTTTTTTAGTCAGGAATAAAGAATGACTTGGGAAAAAACATGTCTGAATATTTAGCTTTTCCAGAGATTGCACTGAGCCTTGTCTTTGCAATTTTTACACAAAATAGAAGACTAGGCTGCAGAAGAAGGAATTTTGCACCTCCTAGTGTTAAGATCGAATAAAATGAATCACATGTGGAGGTGGTCTTTAGCCAGATCATTAGATGTGAGTCCTTCTTCCTCTTCTGAAAGTCAGAAGTAGAGCTAGTTGTGAACTTTGTGGTTGGCACTACTTCTGTTTAGTTTGTTTGTTAGTTTGTTTTTATGGGTTTGTATAGACATTACATAGATCTCTTTCTCTACACTTCTGTCTTTGGTGTATATTATGTTTTCCTAATGTGGAGAAGGAAAAGGTATCTTTAGGTTTATTATTTTCTCTTGTAATTCAGTGTATGTTGAGATTACGGCTGGATGAAAGCATTCCTATGCTAATAGCTACATTTATTGCACTTTTATGCATTAGCAATGGTAAATAATCGCCCCAAGACACCATCTGTTCTCATTTGTCTAGTTTCATTTATGTTAATGTATAAACTGAGGTTTTGATAATCACTTACCTACTTTAAAACTTATTTCTGTGTGGTACACTATTGTTTTTGGTTGCCAATTTATATATCCAGCTAAGGAGCCTTAACTTTTGGATCAGCAAGAAAATCAAAGAGAGTCTCAGAAGAAAGTTCTCTGAATAACTCTTCCTCTGCTCTGTCAGTGTGCTGTGTCTGTCACCGTGGTACATTCCAGCACAGAATATATTTAGTCCGTTGTATCACATTTCTTGTAGCTACTGTTACATTTTGTCAGATGTAGGTTTCATAATAGCACTTACCAAGTTTTTTATGGATGTTTTAATTTGCTACTTCTTTCGATTATAGCCATTGCCACTTTACAGCAGTATTCTTCTGTGCACACACTTGCTTTCATTTGAGTACATGAAGGGGGCTAAAATAAGTGTTTCAGGGGCTGGTCAGGCAGTAGTCTCTTCCCTGCTTGCTCTTCTGCCAATGTGACTTAACTCTACAAAAGTCAGGCGTGGGAGTGGATACTTTTTTTCACCCTGCCATTTCTTTTGTTTTCTGAGGGGACGCCCAGAGTGTATCAACCTCACGTGCCTTTGATCGTGTGTCCAGGCTCTAGGGCGGGAGTTTGCATTCAGATTACCAAACAGCCTTTACAGAACATCTTTCCTTCTGTGATACACTTGGTATGTGGTAGGATGGGACAATTAAAATTTGTACCTAAAGTGCAGTTGTAAAAGTGGTCTCTTTCATTGCAACTGAATTGCAATGAAATTGCAATTTTTAAATTCAGCCATCTTGTTGGCCCATGTGGCAAGTGTGGCCTTCATCCAAGAAAAGCACTACGAAATTATATCCTTGACAGATGCTTCAGCATAGTCAGAGTGACTAATCTTCATTTTAACTTAGCCTAATGCCAATATGGCTTCATTACTGATTAGATAATTGTGAATGTGAAGCGAGACTTACATTTAGAGAGAACTGAACACCTCTAAATGCATTTTGTGTGTTTTCTATGCAGCTGAAGTTCTGACAAGTGGACTATTAGTGTAGCTGTCATTGTACCACAGGAAACAGTGCTTTACAAGAATTTCACAGATGGCTGAGGGTCCCGCAGTTGTTTGGTTCCCTGCTTTCTACCCCTTTGCTTAAATAGTTTGGAACATATTGACCACAGTCTTGTAACTAAATCAAGGCTCTAAAAAACCACAAAGATTCCACATCTCTCGGAAAAAAATAAACTTTCCATGAATTATTCAACATAAACTTTTATTTTGGAATGTTTTATTTTTGCTTTATTCTCATTTCAAACATAGCAAGTGTTAATAACACATTAAAAATAGTTTCCTGTACTTTCCCTCAGTTTCTTTATCTGTATTTTTGTCTCCTGTCAAACACTGTAACTTATTTTCACTCTTTGACTGGTCTTATTTTTAAATCTTGTAACATCTCAATTCTTTCTCTTCCTGAATTTTTATGTGCTGTCTATCTTTGTGAATTAGTACCAAATTGCATTCTTCATCTGGTACGAGTAGAGAGCGATGGTTGCTGCTGCTGCTGCCAGACTTTATACAGCATTTTGTACACTTAGAGCTAAAAAGTAGTATGGACTTAAACTTCATTGGTTTTGCACTATTCTATTTATAGTTATTAATGTGTAGCAGGTGGGTAAATGCTCCACCTGTTCTTACTGCTGTATCCAGCTGTTTCGGTGATAATTACGATTTATCAGCATGGGACTAAGTCACAGACAAACTCAAAAGTGTAAAAACATTTTTGTTCTGAATTGGGGAAAGAGTAAAGCAGAAGAAAGATGCCGTCAAGTTCCACATCGGTGCCTTTTCCACTTGCAATATCTCATCATATGCTTTGTGATACTGAAATCAAAACAGATTTGGCTTCTATTCCCAGTGGTGTTTCTGCTGTGACAGTAGGCAGATGAGCTAAGCCAGCATTGTTGATAGCAAAGTCAGTGCCTCCTCTTTGTATTTCACAGTTCCTGTATCATTGTGACTTTTTGCAGCTCAGTAGAAGTGATGCTACCTGGTCCTTCTCCAAATCCCAGCTATTTCTGCCTCCTACATTTCACCCCAGTCTTGGTTTCCTGTGATATTGGGAGTCTCACAGAAGTGGCTCTGGGGTGAATTTCCCTTTGTATTATCCAAATGTGTGGGTCTTATCTGTGGAAATAAAACTTTTATGAGCCTCCCTAGGCTCTGGGAAAGAGCTTGTTGTCCTGCCCGTTACCCTTTGTCTCCAATTCAGAACACAGTAAGTGCTGTGTCTTTTCTTACTTAGTACTAACAGCAGTATCTCACCACTGCTGCATTAAGTATATGAAGCACTGTGCATTGCTCCTTGAGGATGCGTGAAGATTGTAGGCTTGGATGTCTGAAGCTTCAGTTTATTTTTTAGCTGTAACTGTAGTTGCTGTTATCCATAAAATGCATCTAGATGTTTTTTCCATAATTCTAGGCTGTTTTTCTGAACTGAGGTTAGCATTTTGTGATAAGTAACACTCACTTTACTATAGGCTTGAAGAATGTAGGTGTAAAAGTTCTTTGCATTAATGAATTATAGTTAACAACCTTGTGTGAGTTGGAACTGCACTTAGCATTAATTTTTATATTTATACATGACAATTATAGATTTATTTAGCCTAATTTTTTTTCTTAAAGTTATGCAGTGTTGTGTTTCTTTTTTTTAAATATAGTGTTTTACCTTGTGGTATTTTTGTTCATTTTCCAAGATAACTGTTTCACTGGAATTGTGAGGTGGAGAAATTCGTCTTCCTTATGAACAATATAATAAAAATCTATTTTTTATCTTGGGCAACTAATGATTTTCTCCAAGGAGGAAAAGGATCCTGGTCTTTAAACTAGACTCGAAGTGGGATGGGGATAAAACTGGGCTTGCTAGTGAGTAGCATGGGGGCAGCATACCAGTACCTGTGGGACAGTGTGGATGTAAGGTCTTACAGTCAGCCCTCTCAGTGGAGGTGAGGAATAGTGGGTGACCCATGCACCCAGCAAAGACACAAGAGTTGATGGGCTGGTGACTATGGAAGCATCCAAGGATGGTCTGGTGGGAATTAGAGCTCCTCTTTCCTAAAAGGAGGCAGGATCACTAGCCCAGCTGAAGTGCTTCTGTACCAATGCACACCGCATGGGCGAGAAGCAGGAGGAACTGAAGGCCATTGTGCAGCGAGAAAATGATCATATAGTTGCTATCATGGAAACTTGGTGGGATGACTTGCATGACTGGAGTGCTGCAGTTGACAGCTACCAACTTTTCAGAAAAGACAGGTGAGGTTATTATGGTGGGAGTTTGTTACAGACTACCCAGTCAGGAAGATGAGGCTGATGAAATACTCTGTTAGCAGCTGGGAGAGATTTCATGATCGCTACCTCTTGTTCTTATCAGGGACTTCAGCTTCCCAAATGTGTGCTGAGAATGCAATATAGCAGAGAGGGAACAGTCCTGAAGGTTCTTGGAGTGTGTGGAAGATCATTTCCTGACACAGCTGGTGAAGGAGTCAAATAGAGAGAGTGCCCTCCTGGATCTGCTGCTTTAAAGATAAGAACTTGTAGGAGATGTAATGGTTGGAGGCCATCTTGGGCATAGTGATCATGAAGTAATACAGTTTTCAATTCTTTGAGAAATCAGAAGGGGAATTAGCAGAACTGCCACCTCTGTCTGTAGGGCAGACTTTGGCCTGTTCAGGAGGCTGATTGGCAGAGTCCTTGGGAGGCTCTCCTGAAGGGTGAAGGAGTCCAGGAAGGCTGGACACTCTTCAAGAAGGAAGTCTTAAAGGTGCAGGAGCAGGCCATCCCCACATCCCAAAAGATGGGCTGGCAAGGTGGAAGACCAGCCTGGCTGAATGGAGAGCTTTGGCTGGAACTCGGAAATGGAAGGAGAGTGGGACAGACCACTCAGAAGGACTGCAAAGACGCAGACGTAGTGAAACTACACAGGCAGAAAATTAGAAGGGCTAAAGCCCAACTAGAACTCAATCTGGCTATGGCTGTAAAAGACAATTACAAATGCTTCTATAAATACATAATTTGTGCTTTTCCTCTGCCTGTCCCCTTGCCATGTTCCTTACTATGCGTGTACGCTTTTCTCCCAAGTAATTCCCTGCCACTGCTACAGTACCACAGGACCAGAATGGGCAAAAGTACGAGGTAAAGTTAAACCAGGAATACAGCCTTTGGAGAGCTGATGGGAATTAGTAGCATCTTCCATCAAGTCTGAAGCAGTTCTAGGCTCCTGAAGCAGTAGACAGACGCTTTCTATCTTGGTGGTTTTAGGGCCTCAAGCCTCCCCCCATGGCAGTAGAGAAATTTCTCATCAGCTTCAGCCAGAAGTATGCTTCTGCAAAAGTAGAGTCCGCACTTCTTGTTGCTAGTTATTTTTTCATATATCTGTTTTTTACTGTAGTTGAAATGAAATGGGGATGTCAAAAGCTCAGGACTGTTTTAGTCAGCAGGAGACAACTGAAGACCATTAATTCAAAAATTGTGATGTTTCTTTGCCTGAACTCTGTGAGGAATCAAGTGGGGTTGTGTCAGGTTCTGGAGATTGGAGAGTCGGTTTTAGTAGAATTTCCCTCAACCCTCCTGTGCTGCTTGGGATAAAAGATCCTTGTTAGGATTTGTGCTTTTGCCTCTTTCAAAGTCATGACAATTTTCAGTTGTTAAGCACAGCTTGAGGGGACCAGGCCTCTGCTTGTAGTGATTGAATGAAGGTATGAGACTTGTAATAACCTTGGCTGCTTTGACAAGGTTTTTCAGCCTTTAGTCACCAAGTATGAACTTGTAAGTCTGCAGTTTTGTTCTCAATCTGTCCTACACAGGATCTTTCTCCTACCAAGCGCTAAGTGTCCTCAGCTTTCACTGGAAGGAAAATGGAGGCCCTTAACAGACATTTTTCAGCATTCTACTGAGTAGTATATCATAGTTCATATAGATCAGCTAGTTGAAAAAACACAAATATAAAGAACAGAGTTGGAAACAGTCAATTTGACATAGCAGTCTGTGTGTGTAAAGGTGACTGGTTTGGGTTCCATATGCTGAGTTTATAGTGTCCTCTCCTTTTGCTGCAGCTTACTCTTGCTAAAGTATTTTCCTACTTCTCTACTTTGTTTATGCACCTGCTTATGGATCTCTTACTTTATTGCAGTTCAAGGGCTTTTCCTGTATTGTTCCTTATTTCATTCTCTTTGGTTTCATTCAGGATAGTTTTATTGTGGATGTGGTTTTGGTCTAATGCACGCTTTCTTATGACAGAAAAACCTGCTGTTCTAAACTACGATACATTTTGAAAGCAAAGGCTAGGAAGAAGAATGTATTCGGAGAAATATATTAATGAAAAAGTTATTACTTTTTTATTTCTTAAAATTGACTTATTTATAATGTGAACTTGTTTTACTGATGAGCATTCTGGGTTCAATTTAGTTGCCTCAGCCGGATGTCCCTGGTGTGGGAGGCAGTCAGATGGGCTGGCAGATAGGACATGTGCTTTCTGAAACAGCAACTGAAGGCTAGGGGAGTTGTTGTAGGGCATCTCAAATACCTCCACGAAATATCTGTACTGAAACAAGTGCATGAACCACCTGATTTTAGCTTACCTATAAAATCTCTAGATGCCTGGTATCAGTGTTTTTTGTTTGTTTTCCTCCAGTTCTTGCTATATTTTTTTAATAGACTTTTCTAGTTCGTTGTTTTGGTGCAGGCTGAAAATAGTAGCGTTATTATGCTGAAGAGCAAAACTGATCAGGTTAGCTGTATCCGTAGCTGCTATTTCAGTTAACTGCTTCAAAGGTCTTTTCTATGATGTGTGCATTAACCATGTTTTATTTTCTGTCCGTGTTGGTCAGCACGGTGGTGCTGGTTGGCTTCTTGGAAAGCTGCTGGCTGAGGAGAGCGGCTCCATGGTGAATCAGGCAACCTGTGTCTTTGGTCTCACTATCTGTCAGCATGCAACCAAATCTTTCCTGATAGACTGAGAGTCTAAAAGAGCTTGAAGTAGACCAGATGGGAGAGTGCTGATGTAAATGATTGTGAATAGAGGTAATAAAATGGGACGGAATCTGGAATGAGAAGCAGCAGAAAGGAAAAAGGTGGTGTGGTTGCTGCGTGTACAGCAGGGATTAAAGAAACCCCAACAAACAAAACTCAGCCCTGCTCATGACCAACCTCTCCCCTTGGCTGCTATCAGGTATTTCAGAATGGGGACTAAGAAATTGTAGTGATTGTTGCAGAATTAGCTAAGCACCAGGGACAGGTGACTTTTCTGGATGGTACCTGTTAGTGAAGAGCTTGCGGATGAGTTTTCAGAGTTTGTACCTTTCTGTGCACATTTCTTCTCTAGTGAACAGGAACAAAACATTGAGTAATTTCTTTTTTTCTTTTGTCCATGTTAAAAATCTTCCTTAAAGCTTGATAGTATGTTCTGCTAGTGAATTATCTGGGTTATCCTTTGAAATTTACTGATGTGTGTTTGTACCACGACTAGGCTTTTTTTCTGAATTTTAAGAGGTGGTCCTTTATTTTTGCCTTTTTAGAGAAAGTGTAAGCTAGAGTGCATAGCATTTTATTTTTCCTCCAAAATAAGCTTCAGGCAGCTTTGTAGTATGTGTACAAACGATTTTTTGCTTCTGTAGGAAAGGGAGGCCATAGGGAAGATAAGAGAAGGAGGGAAGAGAGAGAGCAGAGAGTGCAGTCCCACTGTGAGAGCAGTAGGAGGGAGGAGGAGGAGAGGGGCACCCGCAGGAGCCATGACCTGCCCGGGCTGTGGCACAAACCCGGAGGCAGGAGGGCCACAGCCGTTTTGCTGCTCCTCGCAGCCAAGGGCAACTGTTTATTTTCCTGTCAGCAAGGTCTGGCTGCTCCGTGGATCATTTTGGATCAGTGATGGATGCAATGTTATGCAGCTTCTTTTTAAGGGATCCTAGTCTGTTCAAAGGCTCTGTGTGTAGGAGTCTTTACAACTGCTGAAACGTTTTTTCATCACCTGTTTCTGGACTATTTTTGTATGTTAGTTCCCTGTGTTTGAATGCAGAGAGCTGAGGGGAGTTTTCAGGTGATGGGTTTCCTTGGTTTTAAAACTATAAACTGTATGATTTTCAGCTTTGTAGTAGCTTCAATATAAACCTATTCATTTTGCTCATTTTAGCTACACACTGGTGGTGAGGGATCATTGAAATCTCCTTGTTAATGTTGAGGTTTATTTTCTGGTGTTAAAATTAATTTTGAACCTGATAACGGGTATTTATTTTATTCTACATCACTTTCAGGGATATTCTTGAATGGATTTAAAAATCTGTGGTTTGGTTATCTTGACTTGCACCTTGCAAGCATGGTCCTATCTCTTTTTGACTCCCAGTTTTTAGTGATGCAGTTTTCATTTGACATAAAGAGAGCAGATGTATCCTTGCATGTGCTCTGAACTTCATTTTATTTTGCATTCTCCATTCATTTTACTTTACGTCCTTTTGAAATGCCTTGCAGACTTTCCTAGAAGTGATTAAAAGGGAAATAAAGTAGTGATATTTTGCAGTTTCAAATCTCATTTGAATACATTTTTCATATTTGCAAAGGTGAAGAAAGTAGTATCACAGAGCACAAAAATGTACAGTTTTATCTTCCTTACAAGCTACTGGATGTTCCTTTTTTTACAACTAGACAATGTAATGGTGGATTACAAAATAAAAAAAAATAAATCAGAAAACATTCCTCAGTGGCTTATAGTAATCTTCAGGAGTTAAATTTTGACTTTATGTATTACTTAAATGTAACATCTATGACTTGGCGTTTAATAACATGACACAGGCATTTATAAACCAGGTAAGTTATTAAATGCTCAACCGTGGAGTGATTGACTATTGAACATTACTCGCTACTGGCTTTAACAGCAGAGTACAGGGATTTATTCTTCATAGAGATATTTTTATTGGCAACGAAGTAGCTAAAGTGCCATGCTGCTGTATTTTATTGTTCTTGATTTCTCTCAATCTGAACCACACAACTGGAGATTAAAGTTCTTCTGTTAAATAAATGAAAATAGATGTTACAGTTTTTCACTCGAAACATTTATCAAATAAACCATTAGCAGGGCTTGCATAATACATCATGAAAGTGAGATGATCTGCACTAAGCTAAAGCAGACTGAAATTTCATATACTTGGGAATATAGCAGTTCTCAAGGTACAGAAATAGTGAATATTTAATGATTTGAAACCCCAGTAACACATTATAGTCATGTTTTATTAAAATATTTTCTCTCCAAACTATTTTATGGCTGCTCTTTTATCCATAAACATACTTCTGTAATTTTTCCTTATGCCTAATCTTTTTACATAGTTTGCTCTGAGAAATAAGGCATACATTTGACAGAATTTGTATTTGCTGAGATAGTATAAGATTGGGATTAGGCAATAAGTAGTATTCCTTCAAAGAGTAGTAAAACATCTCAAAATGTTAGAGAGCTGACGTTTCTCCCTAAACTTGTGGCAAATGAGATCATGAATCAATTAGATGTTGACATCTTCTGGTACAGCTCAGTAGATCCAGTGCAAGTCTAACAATTTATCTAAAGATGTGAATGATATGGGTCGCTCCAGTCCTAGAGAGGATGAAGGGAGCTGGGTCATATATTTTGTAGTAGTTGCAGAGCTGTTTGGGATGAGACAGTTGAGCAATTCCAGTGATTCTGCTATTGGAATTTCCTACTAAATATCTATACATTCTTGTACAAGTTAATGGCAAGAAATATACTGTCTGTGTTTTTTTCCTTTACTGAAATGGCAGTAGTGAGTTGGGGAAATAGCCTCAACAGGTTGAGTTGGGGAAATATCTATGTGCTTTCAGTTTTCGAACTGTGCCTAAATAGGCTACTGGTATAGTTTATAGGCTTCCCCAAAATCATGCTTTGCTTGTTGAATAAATTTCTGTCATTACTTGGGAACTTGAAAATGTTTTAACCAGTGAGTTTTGTCATTCAAGGAAAAAAAAAAAGAAGTCTGTCTGTAAATTCCTAGCAGGAACCTTACTGTGTGTGGTGGATTGATGTTAGTATGCTGATAGCTAAAACCTCTGACCAGGAGACAGACACCCTACTAGACAAAGCGAGGTGGAGGGAGATAACATCTTTCCTACAGACTGTACAAACTTTTGCATAAATAGAGCATTCAAGAACATGCAGAACTGAAATCTGATGTGTTTTAGCTGGCTATAAGTAGACACCTTAGTGCTTTTCTAATTCTGTCCATGAACATGAGCTCAAAAAAGGAAAGATGATGTAATATGGTGTTGCTAGTTTTACTAGAAGTCACTTGGGCAAGCATACAACAAAGAAAGCAAAAGTGACTCTAGGTCTTGACATTTCTGTAGACCTAGTACATTGCTACCTAGTGCAATGAAGATTACAGCTTCAGTCCTGGAAGCCATCTGTATGCATAATTTCCCTGGGTGTGATAAGAGCTACCTTGATTGTAGAGTGACTTTCTAGATTTTACCTGTTTATAGAGTGGATTTAAGTAATCAAGTAGTTTGATAACTAAATCAGGCTCGAATGAATGATGAAAAGAAACTTGAAATCACACCAGGCAAATATCAAAAGCAGAGATTGATATAATTAACATGAAATGGTTATATATACATAAAATTCAATGAAATTAACAGCTTGTTTAAAAGGACAAGAAGGTCTGAAAAGGATGGTTATAGTAGAGATTTCTGCATGTTGTGCTTGTGCTAAGTAAAGAATGAGCTGAACTTCAGCATGGCATCAAAAGCTGTTGGAGTTGCTGTTGTGTAGTCTCTGGCTTTCTCTCTTTCCTTACCATTCCCAGCTCAGGGGTGCTGGTTCTGGTTCTACAAACCTGAATGGGATGTACTGCTTGCTCTCTTTATGAGGACAGTAAAGATGCTGTGGCTGCAACTTTGGCTTTTTAAATATGAGTTTCTAGGAAGGGGAAAGTATCTAGACAAAAATTAATCAGTATCTTTTCCTGCTATCCAATGCATGAAGTACTAATGAGGTTATTTAATTCTGTATCTGACAATGAGTATGATAACACTGAGAACAGATTAGGACCTTAATCTAAGGGAAGATACCTCAGCAAATTTAAAAAGGAAGATCAAATCCGTATCTTCATCACAATTATGTATGAACATGGTTTAGGGAGAGTATCGCTTCACACAGGAAGAACTACAGCGATATCTACCAGCCAGCAGAATGGCATTGCATGGCATCCAGTAGTTATCTTTAGACAGATTTCTAAAAGGATTAGATAATTTTATTTTTAATGGACAGCAGGCATAGTTCTTCTTTTTGACCTCTGTAGTTCAGCTTTAAAAACAAGGAAGAAAAAATCTGAAATGAAAATTTTTGAAGTTGAAATTACTTTAGAAAGAAATACATGGTAATCATAACAACTTACATGACACTGAATATAGACTAATGTTCTAATCTGGTAAAACTGATTTTTTTAGCTTTCAGTTATTTAATACTAGTTCTTCAGTGTGTAGACACTGAGTTGAGGAAGGCAAACCTTTACCCCTGGAAGCAGAGCTGTTATCTCTTAAACCAATAATCTCTTTGTATATAAAATATGATAAAATCTAGAAAAAAGTTAAGTTTATCACGTGAAATTACTTCTAACACTTGGAATGGAATGAGTATGAGTTAGTGCTGGTACATTATGTTAGTAGAAGCATACTGCAGTAAGCGTTTGTGCTTATTGAGGAAAGTTGACAATAGGTGTGAATGTAGGAGCAAAGAATAAGATGTAAAAAACTGTAAGATTTTGTGAATTGAGTAAAATGAATTGCTAAATTGTTTCAGATAAAATGTAACTCATGTTAAACAAGATAACTAGATAAGAGAGGTTTAATCTTTTGTCACAATGTAATGAATCTTCAATACAAATCTGATATTAATGGCTGATAAGCACTTCGTTGGTACAAATTAGCATATCCAAACCCCCCTTTTAACATCAAATAAACAGAGAAGCAGGCATTCCACAGTAAAATAGTCTTCTTAGAGTTCTGATAAGAGGTCAGATTGGTTAGTGGTGTAGAATGATTTCAGATTTTACCATAATCCAGTTATGCAAAGATTATTGTAAAGAATGCCCAATGATTGTTACTGAGAGTGCTTTAATGAAGACTTCTCTTAATTGATGTGTCAAGATGAGTATTTCTTCCATCAAAATTGTTATATCAATGCTTTATGGCAAGTCTTCTCCTGTCTTGCTTCAAAGTTCTTCCTTGGGGGGTTTAGGTATCTTCTCTGAATAACTTGACCTCTTCTTTGGGCAGGGAGGTTTCTAAGTAGCACTGTGGTGAAAATGCTGAAAAAATACTTCAGGATTTTTTTAACATGTTTTTTCCAGAACAAACCACTCATTTTCCTTGTGCTTCAAAAGCTGCTTTTCACCAGGTGGATTTTAAATTTATAATGCAAGGTGAAAACATCTATTTTCATTTGCTAATATGTCTTTTTAGGTATTTTCTCTAAATAACTTGACCTCTTCTTTGGGCAGGGAAGTTTCACTGTGGTGAAAATGCTGAAAAAATATTTCAGGATTTTTTTAACATGTTTTTTCCAGAACAAACCACTCATTTTCCTTGTGCTTCAAAAGCTGCTTTTCACCAGGTGGATTTTAAATTTATAATGCAAGGTGAAAACATCTATTTTCATTTGCTAATATGTCTTAAAAAGAGTTTCAGTGCAAGTATAAACTGTGTATTCCTAACATAGATTCTTACTGTAATGCATCCTGACTACTGAAACATTGATTTACTGGTGGGAGTTACTCATGTAAAGTGAAAAAGAAGTGACTATTTCACTTGAGAACTTGGGACATGAAAATAGATTGTGTAAGTTAAGTTCTCCACTGTTCTGCAGGGAGTTAACTCAGTAAGTTCAGTAAGGCTTTGGATGTTTTGGTTTTTAATTCCACACAGCATTTATAATAGCACGTTGTTGCCTTTATAGGTGCATATAAATACACATGAAATTATAATACAGACAGTGAGTTTTTGAAGTTTTTGTTAGTACTTTGTTGAGGAAAAGTTGTTTTGGTTGTCAGTATGGTGATAAAATATTTAGTGAACTGGTAGGCAGTTACATAAAGAGCAGTAAAATCTCTTAGGGTAAATGTAGCGCTATATCGAATGTGACATGCAGAAGAAGAAGCTGTGTTTTAACAAAAAAATAATGCTTCAGAGTTCAATTTGACGGTTTTTTTTTCCTTGATTTAGATTTATTGTAAGTGAAAGATTATCTCAAGTAGTCACTGTTCTTTCTTCTGATGAACAAGAAGAGGCATTGGATAGAACAGAGCTTTTGATTTAGTGATACTCTTGGCTTTCAACACTGGGAAGCCAGGATTATCTTTTAGGATAGCTTGTAATCTTAAAAACAGTCTTCTTTCAAAGGAGGCTGTTCAGGACTTAATCCCATTCTAGATGAAGGTGTAGCATAGAGACCAACGTCATAGCATAATATCACACCTGTCACTGTTACTGGGTAGCTATACCCTGCTCTGCTATCCTTTCTGTAAATCCATGCTTGAGATGAGCTGTTGCACAATCACGGCAAGATTTTGCCACCTCCTGCTCCTATAGGTTGTGTCCATAGCTGTGCCTATGGAAAAGAAACCTGACATCCTAGTGCATCGGGATGGTATCATTTTTCAGTCACTTCTTGGTAGCTTAGATTATTTTCAGGATAGAATCGAAGACAAATTTTGCACAAGTTACTATTTTATCTGCATGTCATTTTTTAAATTATTATTTCGTGATGACATTGTGCTATTTAGAGATGGAAGAACTGTCATTATTCATTAAATTGGCACCAACTAATGATTATTTCCCACCTACCTCAATAGTATCTACCAACCTCCTCGGTAGGAAATGGATTTCATTTCATGGACTATGTGGCTGCTGGACTTTGTTGCTCTCCTGTTTCCCAGGAGCTCCCCTGTTGTATTGATAGCTTGCATTTATGTTCTGGAAGGACTAGTTTATATCTGCAAATGCTTTACCAACTCCAACCAGTAACAGGGAGTTACTGATCCTAATCGTCACATTTGACTTCTGGTCCATGATCAGAAAAGAGCTTGAAATGGCAAAACCCACATGTCGGTTGGAAAAGTGAAGTAAGAAAAGCAAATAAGTTCAGGTGTACCAACTCATTCTGAGTTTTTATGTTAGCTTGCACAAATTGTGGCTCTTTTCCATTACCTATGGATGCACTGAAGATGAAACCAATTTAGAGTTGCTTAAGTATAATTGCACCCACTTAGAAATCACTTCTGCTTTTGCATTTGTACCACAATTCCAACCCATTATCGAATGGGCTTAATAATCATTTACCAAGCATTACAGCAAACGCAGATCTCTTGCTGAAGGAGAACAAATGACTGTTTTCTTAAACAAACCAACAAACAGAAAGACCACAACCTAATTGAGAGAACAGAGTTTGCATCCCAGCTAAATGACGATAAGCACACATGCCTTGCTAAATGAAGAGTAATCGTGCATGCATCACCTTTACCAACATATGCTCAGGTTTGGAGAGCACCAAAGAGTCCGGCCTACACCTTTCTCCATCTTGAGGGATTTAAAATCCTCTCTCTCTAGAGACTATGTGAACACTCAGGTTATTCTGCAGTTCAATGGTTGGTGAGTTTTCAGGAATATGGATTTGGATTTGAGCACTGTAATTTGGAAATAACAGGATTTAGGCAATTAGGTGGACTTCTATATCTAGCTCAGGTGCCTAGTAGAGATATAGGCTTACTAGCTTTGTGTTTTGAAAATATGTGTTTCTTCCAAGAGTATTGCTGCAGGTTTAACACAGCAAGTGGAAACTACTGGTTCTTTGGATCCCTTAATTATCTGTTGCCAGTGTTGAAATAATTTACAATATATTCTTCACATTATCATTGCAAGTATTATATAGGTTACAGTGAGTGTGGTAGTATAATATGGGCAACAAAGTATAATATGCTATTAAGGTTCAGTAGGTTAGTGTATGTCAGATATGTGTTATATACATATGTAAGTTATAAGTTAAGAAAAACTCTCCATAGCCTGGAGTTGTGGTCTTGGCCAGGTCATTTAAGATTGAAATATGAATTAGAAATTTATAGTAGGAAAATGAGACAAGCCCATGCACCTCTTCTCAGTTGAGCACCCTGTATGTGAGTAGAGCCATGTTGTGATTGGACTCTGACTCTTGAAATGATTTTTCTCTACAATGGACGAACTCTGGGTGATACAACCCTGCACAGTCCCTCAGCTTCATGGGCAGAGAATTTCTGAAAGTGTTGGTTTGAATCTGCTTGTGCAGGGAACAGAAGGGCATCTGGGTCACCCATATCAAGTGTACGAGTCTTGTAACCAGCAAGTTATTACATAAAATTGGAGACTACAGATTTATATTTTCCTCTTGCACTCTTATGTAAGAGAGCACAAGATGTCACTGCAGTTTACATTGCGTTTTCCAAGTGCTGAGAGACAGACTGGCTCAAGCCCTTCATGGGCTTGGATAGGGGGTTGCCTACTGTCTGGTTCCTTATGTTTCTTAAATGTAAGTTGCGCAGATTGACACGGCAGTTCTATTGTAACCAAGGCTCTTGGTGCACGAGTATTGCTCCCTAAAATGGGAGATTATGGCGCGTCCTTCAGGAGTAATGTTTGGAACATATGTTACAGATCCTGACGTACTTAGGTAGTTTGATAAAAAGTTACTGCTTTCTAGGCTAGGAGTTTCTAAGCTGAATGTGTAAGTTTATGTAACTGTGATGTGATAGCTGTGCAAGTAAGTTTTACAGTAATTTTGCTTTTGGGAAATAAGTTGGGGCATGAGACATTTAAAATTAGGCTACAAACTACTGTGTAAGCAGCTGTAGGCAGAAAAACTGTTTTAAACTGAATGAGTGCTTTTGACCTAATTCTTGGTAGTTGTTAAATTTAATCTGTATTTAATTGATGATTTTAGGTAAAGAATATCAGAGCTAAAGCAGTTTCCTTTCTATCAGTGTGAATGTCTTAGATCCTTAGCTGGCATCACTCCACCATTTTCCTGGAGCTGAACCCATTGCATCAAATGAGGATCTCTTTCCCCTTGGTCTTTAAAACCTGTGATCATCCAAGGTGAAGTTTCCCTGCTGTGTTCCATTCCTCTTCTGCCCGTGCCCAAAATGCTTGTGCATTTGAAAAACAGTTAGGAAAATACTGTAGTGAGGCTCTCTTCTCTGAGGAAAAACCATGAAGCCAGAGAAGTGAAATACAACGTTTTACTGTGTGTGCATGTGTGTGTATGCGTATATACACACATATGTACCTATGCTTACATGCAGTGATATGTAGTGATGTATACATAGGCTGTATGCATTCATAGTTTATTTCGTGTACTAGTGAAAAAGAAGTGAAGAATAAATAAACACACGATCTGCATGGAGGCAGCAAACCCGTTTTCCATAATATACTGTTGTTTATCCCTCTGGAAAAAGGAAAGCTCAGGTGTTGAATCGTAGAAGAGAGCAGAATCAGCAACATTCTTAATAAAACTGGTAGGATGTAATCCTGAAAACAGCAGCTTTATGATCTCGAAAATGGAGATTAAAAATAAAATGTAAAAAACGTAGAAAATTTATTGGTATTAATTTAACATTGAACAATATTGGTATCAGTGCTACTTTTCAAAGTACATTTTTCTAAATTCCTGGAAAAGTTACAGATATGTATAAGGATTCTCATTTCACTATACTTTAGTGAAAGAAAAGGAACTGACCACCATACAAAAATCAGCTTCTTATTCTGCTGAATGGTTTTTTTTAATACTTCAAACTGAAGGGGAAAAAAAAAAAGGTTAAGCTGTATGTCTGTATTCGGTTGCATTTTGTGTATGAACAAGGTAGGATATAGATATAGCCTCTAACTGAAGATATTAATTCACTTTTTCTCCAATTATTTTTTCAATAGAAGTGTGTGTGCATAAAAACTTGCAAGTGGCATTAGAATAAACATGACTCTTTGCAGTGTTGACTGTGTTTAGTCTTAAAAGAAGGTGTTGTAGTGAAAGATACAAGCACATGATATACACTTTTTAGTATATATAAAACACACTATTTAGAAAACCAGCATTTGCGAATAAGAGCTTTAATGAGGGGAGGTTTTTGTGGCAAAACTGATAGCTTAGCTTATATAAAGCTTTATAGAAAGAGAAAACAACCAATATTTATAAATGTGATGAGAATAGTATGTGTTCTATTATGTCAAGTACATGTGTTTGGTTTTATTACTAGCACTGATTGTACTTTAACAGTCTCAATGGTGAGCTATGGGAGAAGGTAAATATCAAGATCAGTAACATTCACAAATGATTGTAAATTGAAAGACAATATCACACCACAGAGGTCAGAGAAGTTTTCAAACCCATTTAACGTATGTGTATGTATGTAACGTGCATATGTGTGTTTATGTAATTAATGTACATATGTATTTCTGAGTACTCTACATGTGTATGGTTGGCAAAATGCTTCAGAAAAATAATCAGTTATTACATGTAAGGAAAAACGCACGCACAGACACAAAATCAGGTTTTGCATGCTCCCATGTAGTCTGAGGGGTTTTTTTCATTATTTAATTTGAATCCTAACCATGTTCAACATTGTTATGGCAGTAGGAAAGAGCACTGGCTTTCCTCTGACACCACTTAGTACAGCAGTAAATCAAAGTAAAGAGTTTGGAAAGCACCCAGCGTATAGGAGGTCAGACAGTGTAACAGGCATCTGTGTTTTTAATATTATTTCTGTCAACAGCAGGTTAGTATAGAGGAGATGTCTTCTCCTTATCCATGTTTCCGAGTCATCAAAGTAATCTTTCCTATCGAGTGGCGTTCCTAAGGAGAGCATCTCGTAGCCCTTCCGAATGCCTGCGCTCTGCTTGGGTGAGCAGAGACAGCTGGAAGTGATTAGAAGAGACTGACATGCAAAATCACGTGGGAAGGGATTCATTGCGCTAAAGAAGAGGAATCAATGCTCTGTTCTGGAGGGGAACAGGAGTTTAAGTATAAAAGTGAGCAGATTTTCAAAGTGCACATGGGAATTGAGCTATGTGATTTCACTGATGCCATTTAATATTCCAAATCACATTCTATCCTCAGTAGATTATATTTAAAAACAGCCTGATAATCACAGATGATAGTTTTATAAGAGTGTAGGAGCTGCCAGGCAGGACTGAAGCAGTTGTTCCTTTATCCTAGTCCTCCCTCTTAGCTCTCCCAAAACACACAGTGGTATCAGATAAAAAATAAAACGTTAATAAGTGCATAGCTGTAAATGTTACATTTGTAATGTGAAACCAGTGACACTTCCTGGACATGCAGGGTTTGATGATTTCATTTGAAATGTGCACATTGTTAGGGATAAGTCAATTGGAAATATTTTCCTTTTGAAAGGGAAAGAGCTTTTGTTTTAACATAAGCAATATCCTTTAAGAAAACCAAACTTCTACATTTGCTCTACAACTGAATGGTTTTATTTCTCGTTTTGCACTTGTATTATCTCGCTAGTAAAGCCTCTTTGTGTTTTCCGTACTAGCACGTGACACACGTGACACGCAGCTCTGCAGCGCTACCTTGCCCGGTATGTTGTTTCCTCTCTTAATGTTAGCATCAGTGTGGTATTGTAACTGTTAGTAGATTCTTGGTGCAGCAGCAGATTTCTAGTTGTAAGATTTTACTGGTTTGCAGACAGACAAACCTCCATCATTAGGGAACTAGGCAGAGCTTTTCTTCTACTATCATAAGTTAGATGATTTTTTTTAATCCTGAAAAACCAGGTGAGACAACTGAAGTAATTATTGAACTGTGAGAATATTCACACCTGCTTTAATCATTTTCCTAGAAAACTGTGTATTTTTGTATTAATTTGGGCCTTCATAATCATGAAAATGGTGGATTTGATTCAGAGACTTTCCAGTTTGTCACTCATCTGAGGTGACTTTTTCTTGCTTTAAAATTAGGTAGTGTCCTGGCAGTGATGCCTTCCTAGGAGATGGGCGATATTGTCGATGCCCTGAAGTGTGGCTTGTCTGCCATCTAGAACTGTTGATGAGTTGCCTTTTGAATGTCATTTCTCTGCATGACATTCTGGCAGTCACTCCCACCTGCGGGTGTCCTTCCTTTTGG
The DNA here is from genome assembly GCF_000695765.1 of Mesitornis unicolor. NCBI lineage: Eukaryota > Metazoa > Chordata > Aves > Mesitornithiformes > Mesitornithidae > Mesitornis > Mesitornis unicolor. The sequence goes on from NW_010169649.1 coordinate 30,248, forward strand.
TTGTTCAGTTCAAGCAAAACTGATGTTGAAAATTGTATACAATGACTGTTCTGGAAAGAAACAAACACTTTCTTGTTCCATAACAGCAGTGAGAAAATGCATGTAATAGCTATGAATAACAGGTTAATATAGGATATTGTAAACAAGATAGATAATGCCAGAGACAAGGATGTTCCCTCCTCTAGCCACAGGTTCTTTGAATTAAACATTGATCTGGTTGTCCTATCTGTACTGTCCTACTAGACCTAAAATACGTGCATTTCAGACCAGAGAATGAACTGATGTTTCCCTTATTTAGCTTCACACACTCAACTGTACATGCTCATTTCTCAAGTTGGTAGAATTATTTCTTAAAATTGGTATTGTTGTGAAGCTCAACTTATTAAACAGACCAAAATTATGTGTTGTAAATGAAATAGTAAAAGCCTTCAACATAAGCCTATCGTATAAGATGCTATAAGAGGAACCTTTACCCTTGGGGACAGTGGCCGTTCAGTAACTAGCTTAATACCATGTAAAACCCTGGTCTGTCTTATGGTCTGAAGCTCAGATTAGCCTCTTCTGCCTCTAGGCATGAAAAAGTTAAACATCTTGCCTAAATTACTCATTACGAAGCTCTCTGTGTGTTTAATGAAGAGAAGTCATTTTTTGCAGGAGGTCAGTCCATCTGCTTCGAATGTCAGTGTTTGTCCATTGGAGGTGAATTTCCCTGTTGACTACAGCAATAACCATGGTAACCAATGTGTTATATGCAAGAATTGCTTGTATGTTTAGAGGTAGGAAGATATCCTGTGCTCAGAACAGCTGTTGCAGCCAAGAATGCAGCCAAAAGCAGAGCGGAGCCTTTTGATGAGCCCATTGGCTCTGTCACTGAATGATCCTCCAGTAAAAAGTAAAAAAAAAAAAAGGAATTAAAAATTAAATAGTAATAGAAAAACTTGTCTAAATGGCAAAGAACGTAGTAATTTAAGTAGTTGCCTATTTTCTGATGAGAATAGAGAGTTTTCTACCACTCGTGATGAACAGGATGACAGAAGCTGTCTGTCAGAGTAGTGCCCAGTCTTCGCTGAGACAAACTCAAAAGACCATGTAAGTGTCCTAGCAGTCAGCTGGAAAAGTGCAGCAACACCCACTGCATGGCTGTCGAGAGCCTCTTATCCACCAACAGTGGGCACTGGGTGACATTGCTAGAAATCTCATTCACGTGTTTTTAGACTTCTTTCTAACTTTTGAGGATAATTTTAATCCAGTATTTTAAATATCTAATTTTATGTGTGCATATGCACAAACTTATATATATATGTGGGGAGGGGGTGTCACGGCCCGCTTTAAAAAAGTGAGCTCTTTTATCCCGGCACGGCGACAGAGCGATACAAATCACTCAGGAGAAGGATATAAGCAATATTTTTACTAAATAGGACACATGCCTTGAAGAACACTGGATTCAAACCTTTCAACAACCCGTAGGTGACAGAATACCGACAAGGAACCGAAATGGCCCCAAAATTACCGGAACACGGCGCAGCTTAGCAAAACTGTAACAATTTGATTAGCAGAACCGAGGAAACTTAGCTTAATACTGTCTTAATCAAAACCCAAAACCAAAACCGCCAGCTACAGCCTGCTGCAGCTGCATGTGTTGGAAAAAGGAAAAGAGAACGATAAAATGAGAAAAAGGAGAGAAAAGAAAGAAATAGTTATCAGAGGAGTAGAAAAGGTGAAAGACAGTCACCACTTCCAAGGCCTTTGGTGTATCAGCACGTGTTTAAGATGGCGGTTGGACAAGCAGTTTCTTTGTCTTGTCCAGGTTGGAAGATGGTGGGTGAATCACCCTGTCTCAGGCTTAAGTGGGGGTATTTAAACTCTTCCCCCACCCCCCTTGCCTGTACCAGGTGATAGGGCACACAGCAGGTCGTGGCACGCCCCGCGCCTGAGTAGACCTGGACATGCTCTCCAGCACGGCCATTCCTGCCACTGGGGGGTTGCTCCTGAGAACCACCTGCTTTGAGGCATTTAACCCACGCCATGCCAGGCCAGGCCCATACAGGGGGAATTAAGTAACGCAACTTGCAGAAGATGGTGGATATTTGAAAAACAATTCTCAGGCTTCCAGAGATATTCTTCATTTTAAAGCTAGGAAAGTTGTTTTCTACCCATCTATCATAGGCATGCTTCTGTGAGCGTGCAAATTCTGTGTAGTAGTTTACATAGCTCTCAAGGCATTAAGAATTCATTCCCTGAAGAACTGGATAAGGCAATGTCAGGCTGGTTTGTTTATGGTTTCAGAGTAGGCCATAATCATCCATTCTATGTAAAGTATTCCTTTCTGATCTTCAGCCTGCATATAGGGGAATTATACAAACATAGGGGTGATGGTATTAAGTCAGACCAAGGTACCTGGAGCAGAGAGTTCTGTCTCCAGCAGTGAGAGATGCCAAAGGAAGAGCAAGAACAGGGAAAACATATTGTACTGTCCCCTGATACTCTCCTAGCATCTACTTCAGTAGGCAGAGGTCCTTTATTCCTATGTACTCAGGTTCTGCCAGCCTCTCTTGTGTCCAGTTTAAAGTTCTCTTGCTCAAACTCCCTGCAGGATTTTTTAGCCTTTGCGCTTGATCCTGCTTTCTGCAGGTGCTTCCAATCTTCATGGCCTGTTTCTTCTCTTCATCTTTTCAATTTATTTTTACCATGGTATTTTTATAATTGTTTTCAGTCCCTTCAGGTAAACCCTTCATTTTCTATAGTCAGTGCTTTCTAAAAATCAAACCTTTATCCTGATGATTTTTTTTCCTATTTAAAGAACTATTAGCCAGAAATTACTGTTTTGAAATGTTTTCTTTTCCTCTAGAACAGGTGTGGTCAGCAGGATTTTAGTATATTTTTAAAAGAAAAAAATGCATTGAAATAATATTGCAAGCTGAAAAATCAAGTGCTTAAAAATTGGATATGCAGGACTTTAGGTGACAAGTGTGACCTTCATTTGCTCCTCCCTTCCTCCCTTCCTCCCTTCCTCCCTTCCTCCCTTCCTCCCTCCCTTCCCAAATATGAGGTATTTTTAGTTATGTAACAACATTCAGGGTTTTTTTTCCCCTACAGAACTAGTGATACATATTTTTAAAAATTTTGAATATTTGACCCTGTCCATTATTTGCTGCTTATTGCAAAAATCAGCAAGTGAATACAAATTATTATTTTTTTTTTCAGAATGACATAAAGATTAAAGGAAAAACATCATCTAGGTTAACTACAGAAATGTCAAACCTGACTGTTTGGTCTATTTAGTATATGATAGCACTTTAGAGTTCCCAAAGTGCTAAAGGGATGGAAGTCGCAATTTTGTCACACTCCTACAGCTTTAGACTATGTCCTTCAGCAGTCTGCTATGGTCTATGAACTGAGATTCCTGAGCAGCTGCTAAGATAACTCCAAAATGTTTTATGTGGGAAAACAAATTTGTGCAAGACAGTGCAAAATCTCTTACGTTCTGCTGTACTTAATTGTGCCTATACCTGTGTTGTGCATCTGAGGCCATCCATGGAGGAGCTTCTGTCCTTGATAATAAAACCCTTACTCTCTAAAATGTGTTGGCTAAATTTGCAGTGCATACTGAGAGTCATCCCTTGCTTTGCCTGGGAATGATTTGAGAGTGGCCCAGGTCAAACCCACTCCAGAAACTGTTCAAGCACTTTCGCAGGGTGGACGAGTGCAGTCCAGGGACAGTGCTCTGGGTCAGGTTTAATTTAGGCATGAGTCACCATGCATGGCTCTGTCTGTGAAGAGTCTCTGTGTATATCCGTCCTGAGTTGGCTTTGCATTGGTTATAAGCAAGCAACCTGATAGGGTCGACCTATAATCATTGCACTGCAGCCTATGAGGGGAAGTCATGTCCCATTTCGAGGATGCATATTCAGTGCAAGGATTACGCTGCAGGTATGTTTCTTATAAATATTTCATGGTGAAGTGTGACCTTTATTTGCTTGCCAGGTATCTCATGGCTCTAACACAATAACCTGTGACAGATTGTTCGAACTGAATAGCCCTGGAGCCCTGCTGTAGGTGAAAAGTGGATGCTGCTTGCTTACAGTGCAGCATGTCAAGCAAGGGAACAAAGAGACATCTTTTTTTTTTAAAAAAAAAAAAGCAAAACTAACAAAAAAATCAGCCTGTGAATAACAATAAGTGGCAAATAGACCTCTATCCGAAAGATGGGGACAGTCTTTTTAGTAGGGCCTGTTGCAATAGGACAAGGGGTAATGATTTTAAACTAAAAGAGGGTAGATTCAGACTAGATAGAAGATTTTTTTTTTTTTGAGAGTGGTGAAACACTGGAACAGGCTGTCCAGAGAGGTAGTAGATGCCCCATCCCTGGAAACGTTCAAGATCAGGTTGTTCTGAGTTTTGAGCAACCTGATCTAGTTGAAGAAGTCCCTGCTCATTGCAGGTTGGACTAGATGACCTTTAAAGGTCCCTCCCAACCCAAACTATTTTATGATTCTATGAAAACTTTTCTGCTTTTAGTGGTTCTGAATTCATGCACATAATGAATGAGTTGAGTCCAGCACCTTACGGTGTGTTCTGCCCATGCTACATTTGCTGTGTTAGGCTATATCACCTGTGCTGATGCTTCCTCTTTGCTTTCTCAAAGGTGTGAACCAGCTGTCTACTTTCTGCCGAGTAGTAAATACTTGGTACTGACTCAGCTTCGCTGATTTATCAAGAGAGTATCTTCACTCTTTGTCTCTGCCCACCTACTATGCAGATGTGTGCAAGAAACATTGTGGGGGAGCTCAGATGAAATCTGTACAGGTCACCTCACAAATGAACACTTCGTATTTTCTCAGTTTTAATGCTATAATTAGGATCTTTGAGACTTTGTGTTCTTTGCACTTTCTGATTATTTTCCTTAACAATTAATCAGGGTTGTTTCTTTAAAAGCAGTGTACGGAGCTAACTAAATATGAATTAGAACAGGGCAAGATGCATGTGTTTCTGTGAAACAGAATGAAGCCACTTGAATGTAGTTTTATTAGTGGTAAGTCAAGGGCATACCTCTGCTTTCTAACTGAATGCAAGAAGAAATTGGATTCATAGTAGTTAAAAGAACTAAATGCTTTGAAAAAAATAACTAAATGAGTTACAGACTACAGGCATGGGCTGGTGTTTAGATAGGCTGGGAATGTGTCACTGGTGTCAAGAAGAGCTAATGAATAAGGTAATGGGTGTTACACAGAAAGGGGAGAAGGAGTCATAGCACTCCAGATGATGGAGGACTACAGCGGGGAGGGTTTGTTGTTTTGGTTGGAAGAGAGGGATATGACCCAAGTATTGGATATCACAGAATCTCAGGAGTTGGAAGGGA
>NW_010169650.1:0-12011 GCF_000695765.1 Mesitornis unicolor
CATCCAGTCCACACTTCCTCAGTTTAGCTTTTTTTTTATTTCTTTCAATAAGATCAAAGATTAACCCTAAGAAATGTTATGTAGACTTGTTATCAATCTGTAAAGTTAAAACTTGGATTCAGAGGAATAAAACACGATTCAGAACTGAAGCCACTGAAAATAAAATATTCATTATTATGTTGCAAAGAGCTAAACAATCAGCTCCTCTCACTCCAACAGGATATTATTTTTCATTACATTGGACATAATATAATGAAATATAATATTGCAAATAATAATTTGTACAAACAAATAAACAAAACAAAAAGTACTTGGCAGGGTAAGCCTACTTTTTCTCAAATTTTCTGCAGATGCTGAACAGAGAGCAACATGAATTGTCAGCCAGCTGAACATCCTTAGTCCTAAGGAAATGACAGACTACTGAATAAAGATATACATAACTGCAGTGAGCTCTAGCATCTAAAACCTCTAGCACTGAGCACCTTATTCAGATGCATCGAGGAGGAACTCAATATATCTATAAAGAACAGTAAATTGTCACTGTGACGTATCAAGGCACACACCATAAAATGGAAAAGAATTTCTGTTAATCTGACTTCTCCTAATGTTCACTTCATCATTCTGTGTAATCATGATATCAAATTAAAACAATAGTAATTTCTATAGTAACTAAAAATTCAATTGTTTCTAGTAGTAAGTGGGGAATAAAATAATTAATAGCATTACTGTACTGTAACTGTGTTACTTGTCAGACCACTTTCAAAGCCAGAGAACAAGTTAATGTGTTTTTTAATTTAAAAAAGTCTTTTAAAGATAAAGTAAATTAATTCTTACTTTAAAAAGAAAGCTAGAGAGCTGATGTTCTTCTATGTAAAATATATTTCCCTTTTGCAAACCTAAAGAAGTATTATTTGTACTTTAAACAAGTACATTTTCATCAAAGAACTGGTAACAACCAGAATACTATTAGCTGCAAAGACTTCTTGTCAAGAGCAGTTATTTTCACTGCACAGTACAAAAGGGAGATAGGTAGAAATAGAACGGGTAGATTTAAAGGAAAATTTTAATAGATTTTGACTGTTCAATTCTCTGTGTGTAGCATATCGCAGTGGAGACCAGGAAGCCTTAATTATGAAAAATTAATTCTTGTTGTCAATTACAGACAAATTCTACTAAATATGTAATATATTCTTATTTCTTATTATTTGTGGGAGGTTTTTTTCTTTTTATTTTGCATAAATGCTGTGCTTTGCTCCTTATATAAATCACAGCCAGATATCACATTCTTATGTAAAGATTACATTAATTTTAAAACACTTAGGAAAGAATGGAGATATTTTCTATTATCTGTAAAAAGATTTTTCATATTTGCATTAATTGAAGCTCATTTTCAAAATTTACTTTCTGTATTAATAATTCACACAAATGTTTGTTTTCAGATGTGGTCTATTTATCTAAGTTTTTTCATTCTTTACCTAATATCTATTGTTTTGTTTTTATTCTGTTTCCTTGAACTAAATGAAAACAAACATACATTAATTTCTGTATTTTTTTTCAGCAAACCACAGATTTTAAACATTTGCAGTTGGACATTATCATAGGTTATTTCTAGTCCATAAGCATTGTTTCAGAGTCAGTTTCTCACTAGTTTCATGAACATAAATATTTTAACAAAATAAATTAGTCTGAGATACAGCTGTCCTATAATCAGGGATCTCCTTTCAGAATTAAACTGATTCTCCACTCACATTCAAGTAAAACAGGGACTTGTCCGAAACTATGAAGATGACAGTAATCCTTTGAGCACTGTATCTATACTATTTTAGAAATAGTTGCTTTACTGCTTATAGATGTACATTCATGAAGAGCCTTTTTACTGCTTTCTGGTGAAATTTGCTTCAGAGAAAATGGGAAGAGGTCATTAGCTAACACATCTCATGTAGAAAAGATCAGTGGTATCAACACAACACGTAAGCATTAACAGCTTTCTTCCGTGTTGCCTACCATTTCTGTAAAATCTAATTTGGATAATACACTGTTGCAAAGAAATCACGTCAACCTATAATCTTCTATATTCAATACTGGCAGTTTAAGTAGAAATTATAAAAGAGTATGGCATTATGAAGTCTGTTTAAAACAGAAGAAGTTTCCATCATTGCCATGTGTAAACCAGCATGAACATAAAATAAATACTCATATGAAGACAAGATGTCATCAGCTGTGTTAATATTCCTCAGCTTTCTAGTTTTTTTGGATAATAACCTCATAGACCAATGCTATGATCTACTGGTTGCCTTTTCAAACTTTCAGTTCCTTGGGTAAGGGCAGGGAAAGGAGAAAAATTTAAAAAGGAAAAAAACCCCACAACCTATTAAATCTTGTCTAGTCTTAATAACATGCAGTCCCAATTGAAAAAAATGGTTTTGATGAAGAATTTCTGGGAGATGCAAAAACAAAACAATTTTGAAAAGGTTTAGAAATCCTGATGTGGTCAGATGTTGTGTCTGCAGTGACAGATATTCAGCATAAGCAGAAATGAAACACTGCATAATGTTCTGCGCTATGGAAATGGACAGTTAAAAATCAATCTCTATCTCACATTCCCAGCTCTGAATGTGAAAATGACAGCTATTATCCAGATTTACATTTTATCCCAGCTAGAATAAAGCCAATAAATCACTGGGGTTTTGGCTGCTCTGATAATTACAATGTGAGTGGCTGGTATGAGTTGCACGGGGGTGGGGGGAGATGCTTTCAGGGAGTTATAGCACAGAGTGCAAAGATTGACAGTGAAAAATGGGCTTGATTTCCATGCTGAGATGAGAGCTTATGACATGCAAATCGCTGAACATGGTAACCTATGCGGAGACACATCAGCCCCCCTTATCAAATACCCAAATAAGGTAAGCCTGGTGTCTTGGTTTTGCTGGGATAGAATCAATTTTCTTTTCAGGAAAGCTACATTTTTGAGGAGACTACAGTATTCGATTTAGTGGGGACAATGTTGATAAGACATTTTGTTTTAGTTTTTGGCCAGCCTTGGTGTGCACGTTGCCATAGTGATCAAGGTCTTCAGCAGTTTTGAGTTAGCCAGGTGCAGAAGCTGCGGAAAGCAAAAGCCAGGGCAGCTGACCTAAGCTGGCCAACAGAAGTATTTCATACCATAAATGTCATGCTCACTACAAATTGGGGAATTTGCTGGGGACAGCCCTTCTTCTTACCCCTTTCCATGAAGGTTGCCATCTCCAGAGGATCTTGCAACATCTTTCTTCTCCCAAAGCCTAGTTTCCTGTTATGACTGTTACACTCTCACGGAAGCTATAGTGTTCTCAGTGTTTAATATTTAGCATTCACTGCTGGGAACGCAAAGCTCATGATCACTATATGAACTGAGTGTAACTTTGTGTATTTTATATTAATATTGGTATTAACATTAGCTCTTCATATTATTTTATTAAATCTGTTTTCATTTCAACCTGCGGGTCTCTTTTCCTTTTCCCAATTCCACTCCTTGAGTTGGGAGGGGTCATCAGGTGATAGAACAACTGCCTGAATGAAAACGTCTGTGGAGGGGAACTTGTTAACAGAGCTAATAGCTCAGGTGAACTACTGATTGGTTTAAAGGGGGCAGGAGAGTTTTTAATAGTATGTTAAAAAGTATTTCTGTGTATCTTTGCCAGAAATTATTTCATAATTGTCACACTCTTCATTACAGCTACCAGTTTGCTTCTGTGAAAGCAGAAATGCTTTGAAATGTGCTTCAATCTCAGTTGTAATTAGTTTAATTCTAAAACACTTCTAATCATATCTGTGTATCAGATTACCTAGCAGCAAGAAATTCAGCTGTACAGACTTGTCAAAGTGTTTGAATGAAGACACGATTCAAACGTTCCTAGTTGTGTACTATATGACTGCTAATTTAATCCTGTAACAATTTCTTTCACTCTTCAAATATAAAGGACAGTTCTGTCTTATGACAAATGTAACGTGTGTTTCACGGCTCCTCCCCTCAATTGTCTTGGCTCCCAGTCTGAACTGCATCTTCTGCACTGCTGTCCTGCATGAGGTCTCCTTGGGATTCTGATAAAAATGTTAAGATGGAATAACTAGCTTTATTATTATGTATGATTTTCTAGTTTATGTTTGAAAAATCCAATACATTTTCCTAAATAAAAAAGAAAAAGTAAATACGTATAAATATAAGAGTACTACTTTTCAATCGCTCTACTCCCATCCTTTGATGAAGTGCCTAAAGAGTACGCAAACAGACCTAAAAAGAGTTACATTTTTATTACTATGAACTTAAGAAAACTATCTTAAATACAACTAATAATTCCTGTAATTGAAGTTGTCTTGGACAGTCACAACAGTGGGATGTTGTTATTGTCACAATAGGGATATCACATTACCCACATACAATGATTCATTGTTATACATTGCTGAATAGATATTTCATCAAGTTGTCTTTTCTCTTGATGCTTTGATTTTTGTTCTTTACTGCATTATGTAAGACCACCTTTACTTCTTTTTGTAATAAGACACCGAGAGTCAGTCTGCAGATAAAGCTGTTTATTCTTACCCTATTTCTTTCTGCTTTACAAGGACTACGGGGAACATCAAGAATGCTCCAATAAATGTAGCTGGCAGACATTCAACTGCAAAAATGCACCAAGTTTCTATTTAGTGTTGAACACAATATGGCATAAACATCAGTTTGTTGTGTGATAAAAACAATAATTACTTGCAGAACACAGTAGATAAAAATCTGCACTAAGGTAAAGAACAAGTGTATAGAACTTTCCAGTCTACTTGAAATGGTTATTAGAAAATTATAAAACTTATATATTTCCTTTCTGTTGGAGTATTAAAATGTATCTATAAAAAGAGCAGAGAAAGCATCAAATGTGAAGGTTCTTCAACTTGTCTGAGATTATACACACCAAATCTCTTTAGTAGTATAAATGGATGAGATCATAATAACTATAAAGAAGATAATAAAACATAGCTAAGCTGTAAGAAACTAAGACAAAGCCACCTCAAGTACATGAAATAATGCCATTGCAGAAGTACTTTAAAATCAAGAAACTATAAAACTGAGAAGAGGAAGATCCCTTAGCTAAGACAGAGATGGGACCATGTTGAAATATAGAAGAAAATTGGTGGAAGAGAAAACAGGCTGGATAGAAAAAGAGGATGAATTGTACTGAAATGAAAATAATTATAGACTTTAAGCATCATGTTAAAGGGGATCTTGAAGCCAGAGTAGAGTCGGTAAATGAAAAGGCCATCCTTGATACTTCTGAGATCTTTACTTATTTGAGTTAAGTCATGACATATTCAGTGCTGAGGCACATAAAGGATTATAAACATTGGGAAAAAATGCAGGGAAAGGTGCTCCACCATTTGTCTCATTGAATTTTGAGCAGAAGAAATAGAATAGATGAACAACAGAAAAAACAGAGAGACATTTATGCACACTACTGCAAGAATGAATGATTTCCCTCTCCTTTGTTAGCTCTTTTTCTGAAGTGTAAAGATAAGAAAAATAGCGTTAAACTTTTTTTTTTCATTTCATGGAATTATAAAATAGAGTCATGGAATAATCTAGGCTGGAGGGTATTTTAAATGTCATGTGGTCCAGCTCTCCTCTCAAAACTTGCTCATTTTGTATCAGGTTGTTCAGAATCTCATACAGTCAGGTTTCGAATATGGTAAAAGATGCAAATTTCAGATCCTTTCTGGGCAACTGGTTTAAATTATTCTCTGTGTTAAATTTTTCCTTACTATCCATTTAGAATTTCCTTTCTTTCAACATGTCTTCATTGTCTATTGTCGGTCTATTGTCTATTGTCTTTTCATGTGCACTTCCTAAAGGATTTTGCCTCCATCTACACTTTCTTGTTAAGTCACTGTAGACAACAGTGAGGTCTTCATCATCTGTTTTTCAGACCTGAAAAGTCCCAGCTTTCCTCGTATGACAGGCACTCCAGAAACCTTCTTAGTCTTTCAGCATGTCAGATGCTTTTATAGAATTGTGAAATCCACAGTCAGCAGATGAATGAGGACTTGTGTGTATACACAACAGATAAAATGACATGAAATCATATTCCCCAATAAAGATTTTCAAAATCAATGCAGTATGCACAGTATTAAAACAATCTACAAAGAAACTCATCAACTTTTATCTCAAAACTCATTTAAAATAACTCAATGGTTTCATTTATGAATAAAAGTAGAAATAGTAATAATAGAAGAAAATAAAAGGTATTCTTCATTCTTTATTAATTGATTGAATTTCACATTTACTTTTCTAATTTAATAAGGGATTTATTTTCCTTACAGCTAGATTCCTAATTAGCCTACTTCTTAATACAATAATGAATTTTGACTTATATATTAACAACTTTGATATGGATATTCTGGGGTTACAAATGTAATATATTCTTTATTAGGAATCTACATTATGCTAAACATGATGAAAATACTAGGGCTATTCATAGTACTATATCAGAACATAAAGACACACTTGAGAAGTGATATTATTATATCAAATTCAGTAAATCTTAAAAGGCAAAATTTCCAGAAAAGCAAAACAAAAAGTAGCAATGATGTACATTTTCTTCTTCAAGTATTTCTGCATTTTTCTTCAGTTTGCCAGTATCTTTTATCCCTGAACTTTACTGGTCAGTCTGAAAACATAAAAATATATGTGCTACATTGCTCTAGATTATATGGTACTTTGAAATAAGTAGTAAATATTGCTATTAAGCAACTAAGACTCCATTGCATTTAGGAACTGAAAATTTAACATGTACGAAGATCTTTAAAGTAAATATTACCTGCTAGATTACTGTAATAATTACAGTTTCAGAAGTTTGGGTTAGAGTAGTCTTTCATGAAACTCTACTATTGATGTAGCAGACATAATAAGCTACCACTTGTGAGCTGAGCCAACCCTGCAGAGTATTTAGGATTAAATGAGATATTTCTCTCATCTCAGAAGTATTCTGGATAAGGTCAGTTGCCAGTAGCATGAGTCACTGTTAGCAATCCACCTGGTTAATACATAGATTCCCTACATATTCTCACACCTAATATTTACTTTGCCAAGGTAATTTTTTTTACCGTATTACATTATTATCAAGGTCTTATTATGGTTAAAAGCAACAGCTTGACCTTCCTTCAGTAATTGCTGCAAAATAATAACATTTGGCAGATAACTGCAAACAGCTGATGCAAGAATGCTGTACAAAGGAAAAGATAGACTGGCTTGAGAAAAATGACAACTTTATTACTGATGCAATATATGATAATGCATAGGCTAGAGGTAAAACACAATCATTCATCTTATCCTGTCCATCAGAAATGTCTGATAAAGACTAAAAAGATTTGTGCAGGTAGGTTTTTTTTTTGTCTAAACTCAGACTGCTTGCTACTTGTTTTAAAACTCTTTATTAGCAAAACTCACTTTCAAATTAAAGTGATATTACCATACTCTGGTTGTTGTCAGGTATTTCTGGTTTGGAAAAGGGGAGTGAATTTCTATAAATCCAGCTGAAAGTGTTCATTATTTTGGTTTTCTTTTTTCAATCAGTATTTTCTGTCAAGAAATAGGTTTTGTGACCAGGAATTGTCTGTCTCTTGCTGATAAAAGGACAAGACAAGCCCAGAGACATTATAAGCCACAAAAGCCCCAGAAGTAAAAAAAGTCAGTTTTTACCTCTAATCTTTAGGTCTGAGCATTAATATGTTCTAGTAAAGTGGGTCAAGAGAATTATGCTCTATCACCATCTTTTGACATGTCTTAGAAGAATTCTTCTGAGTATTTCACTCACACTTTGTATGTACACAAGAAACATACAGTTTCAAGATAGTTGTTGCAACTTTTTCTCTTGTGCAGTCACTGTCAATTTTAAACACAGTTATACTCTATTTTTCTGGTAAATAACTCAAAAACCAGGAATGTGACTAGAGCAGATTTGTAAGAATTACAAAAGTATTCTGTTTCATCTATATATTTATTAAAAAAAAACCAACAACAAACAAAAACAACAACAAAAAAAAAACCACCACCAAGAGAAAGAAAGGTTTCTATACAGGAACTCCAAATTTATCATTTTCTCTGAATACAAGTTTCTTTTTTATATGAAAATTTATTTCCTCACCCCTTTCAGTATGGTGCATGTGCAAGTATAAGAAAAATCCCATTATTGCTACTTGTCAGGTTTCTCTGTTATCCTCTTCAGAGCATGCAACACTAGAATTTCTTGCTGTATCCAGATAAAGAGATTCTGAACAGCACTACTCTAGGGTGTATGTTTTTCTCATATTGAATAAGCAAGAAAAAAATCACAAAATTATAATCAATTATTTTGACTACCAATTTACTTGAGTGTGGCTGAATGAGTAATTTGCAGTGAATCATTCATGGGATTAGTTTCTCTCCTTCTTTACTTATGGAAAATCCATGAGCCATTCCTAATTCATTTGAGTTTCTTTCTATCTGCAACAGCATCCCTCTGAAGCACATAGAAGTGTTTCCACTGAAGACAACAAATTTCTGACAGTGGAACTGAACTGAGAAATATATCCTCCAAGTATTCATATATATATATGGACTGATCACACACAGCCCAAATTAAATCTCAGCTATTTTAGGCTTACCAGTAATTTTATGTATGTGAATAGTCATACGTAAAATACAACTGAACTATTCATGTACACAAAGATGAGTACTCCCTCCCTGGTCCTTGCAGCACTGTAGCACAGTGTTACTTCTCCTCTAGTCCTTTGCATTCCACTTTCCATCAGGAAAACCATCTTCAATTACTGGAAATACCTTGCTATACATCATTAGAGAAATGCCTTTTTAATAAAGAGGATCCAGGTGTACTGGTAAAATACTATGATTGAATACCTCTAATGCCTCAGCTTCATTAGGCAATGACAGATTGTCATGCTCTTTTCTTATTTATTCTGGTTGAGTTGCCAGCCCTTTCCTGTGGCTATTAATGATGACAGATAATTTATTACTCTATGAGAATACAAATACTTCTCCGTCACTGTCATATATGTTTTCCCAACTGCACATACTGTTAACTTAGAACTCTATCTGCTTCCTTGAAAAAGAGATATGTACCTATAGTTCTTGCTTGTAACTGAAACACAAATGAAATGCATATAAATGCAGAATTAATTAAGGATTAATTTCCTAATAATGTTTCAGCAATACTTCCTCTTGAAAATATTTCAAGATTTGATACTTACTCCAGTGATAAACAGTAGAAAACAAAAGTTTCACCTTTTTGTTCACATTAAGCTAAGTTGTGTTTGACTTTTCTACTGAAATTAAAAATGTAAATCTGAGAACAGAAATTCTTATTCAGATGAAAATTATTGAAGGACAAAAGATCTATAGTGATGTACTCCTTTTTAGAGAAAAGAAACCTTCACCACAATGTCTGCAATGTTATCCATTAATCTATAGGTACAGTTTCAGCAATGAGTGGTAAAATTGACATATGAAGAAGAGAATTTCAATTTAGAGGGTAATTATTTCGTTTTATATTAAAGACGATGTAGGCTTATAAAAATATAAACCATTTACTTCATGTCAGAGAAATTATTAACCCATAACCTAAAACTGTTGGAGAAATACTGACAGATAATACTGATTGCCTTAGAAAGTTTTTCGTCACCAAATGCAACTGATATCCCAGCTTTCTGCGATCAAGAGTAATGAATACAGTAATTGACCTATCAGACTACAACATCCTCAAAACAGCTTTACGCAGAGAGCTGGACTGAATGTAAGATTCCTAAAGTTAAGGGCTTTTAACCTTCTCTGAGTTTTCTCACTCAGGAAAACTGTTAGTGATTTTCATATGACATAGAACATAGCATACCATGCAATAAAGGATAACTTATTTTATATATATAGCTGAAGTTTATCAGATACTTCTATACCTTTTCTACAATCCTATGCAGGAAGCAAAATATGCCCTAATCTGGTGGCTAACTTTGATTTTGTAAGAACTGGTATACTATTTCTGTTTAGATGTGGGATTTAGTTTCCAGGATTGAGAATGAGATGTTTGGTTGTTCTGAATATAAATATGGTGTGTACCTAGAAACAATTCAGTGTGTGGCTATATTGATTAAACTGTCAAACTGTGCTTTGTTTACTCTTAGTACTGTGAAATGACCTTATGTGCAATGGTGGCAGCAACTCCTATCTCCACTTACAGAAGAAAAGGAAAAACACTGCACAATGAACTCTGCTTTCAATAACCAGGCACTATTGGAAGTCACTAATGATATCTCCTCCATCCAGTGAATGTAAGGGGATGTAAGAGAAAATACTGTACTGCCATTTGTGGCTGCATGCATTAAAACCACAACTCCTAATGGATGAATAGTAAACCAGCCCAGATCAAAACTTTTTCCACCTGCCTGACAGATGAAGTGAAGTTGAACATCCCTGCAAACAGTTATTAGGATGAAAGAAGTGAATTAATTCCTCTGTCAGGGAATATCCATCAAGTCTCTAAAAGCTTCAGGGTTTATTTTAAGCATCCTATATCATCGAATTTCAGAAAAAAAATCAATTTCATGCCACTTGTACACAGCTATTCTGAAGCAATCTCCAGAGAAATTCTTCAATGACCAAAAAGGGGAGTCCTGAAGACTTAACATCAGTAATATATCAGTCTAGTATGCAGCTAAAGCTTTATTTTACTATTAATTAATGAAGCACAGCAACTTAATCTCTGTGCCACAATTGGCAAGCTAATTGCATATTCTTAATTCCAGCACCTGATGAAATCATTGCTTGCTTGCCTTGTGAAAATAACAGTTAATTTACCATGCAGGAAATAGTTGGAAACATCAACAGATTGATTAACAGTCATGTATGCAGATATGTTACTAGGAATATTACAGATCAGTAAAATCTACTTTAAAGAATTAGAAACAAAATCCCACAGAATGGAGACAGAGCAATTTACACCTACAGTTTTATATGTTTGCTTTTTGTAAACTTCCTCTGTACAGCTAAGACAAAGGAGTCCTGTTGTTCTTGAAGGTTTACTTTCATCCTTCTCAATTTGATTCATTAATTCTGAAGGAGTATTATTTGATTCTGCTGTCTGTTGCCTCACTTCGTATATTCTGTAGGGTTTTAAAACTTCAGTAGAGGTAGTATACGTGCTCTGAGAAGAATCCAAGCTGTTGTTTATGAATGACAAAAGTCCTGGCTCCAGAATAAAACCTAAAGTGAGGCTTCAAATAAACTCCTTTGCCCTGTGGGGTCCACCTGATTCCAGCACACGATGGTTCTGGATTACCAAGGCACTGAGAGTAAGATTACATGAGTAAGTTATCACTAGGTAAGTGAGAAAAGCACATTTCCTTAATGTGCTATAATATGCTTTACATGTATTTTTAATTAATTGCAAAAACAACTTAATCATTCTGCTGACAGTTCTCGATGCTGAAATCAACAGTACTGAGGTAAT
The DNA here is from genome assembly GCF_000695765.1 of Mesitornis unicolor. Classification (NCBI taxonomy): domain Eukaryota; kingdom Metazoa; phylum Chordata; class Aves; order Mesitornithiformes; family Mesitornithidae; genus Mesitornis; species Mesitornis unicolor. The sequence goes on from NW_010169650.1 coordinate 11,517, forward strand.
AGTTTACAAAGGGGTGTCATCATGTTTCAGCTTACCTCAAAATTTTTTTTACGTCTTCACACATTGTATAAGGAACACAGCTATTTAACACTTGTTTATCCTGGAATTACAGATCAGAATTCATCACTTACAGATGTGTGAGTCCTTTAAGGTGCCCAGTCTTCAGTGGAGTTTTGACAATTTTTGATTCTACTTATTAAGTATGAGATAAGATATCTGATACCCACTATGAAATGGGTCTTCATAAGTCTGCAGATCTTCCTGTGCATGATAGAGCTGGAACTTCTATATTTTTTCTCATTTCATACATGTGTATATATTAATGAATCAATAAAACAAAAATTTCCTCCTTCAAGACTCTTTTAACTACAGTAATGCATGGCCTTGTTTACTAGTTTGTCTTTAGTGACAGGTAGCACCGTACAATAAATTGATACTGAAAGCTCACCTGTGTTTACATTTACCAATTAAACTGCATACATACAGAAAAAAAAA
>NW_010169651.1:0-33238 GCF_000695765.1 Mesitornis unicolor
CCACGAGGCCCGGCGGTAAAATGGCCGCGCTTGCTGGAGGTCCCACGAGCCGGCTCTGGGACCGTGGGCCTGCGTGGGTTCATCGGGCATAAGTGTTGCTTTTTCACCCCGTGAAAAACGAACCGCGGGGACAGCTCGTTCCGCGGCACACAGCGGCCCTCGGGGTAGCCCCTCGGCACTGAGGGAGCAGAGTAAAGGCTGGCTGTGCACCGCAAACCGTGAGCCTGGTTGTGCCACTCGTACCATCCGCTTTCGGAGATGCCTGCCTCTAAATGGTGCAAGTACTTAAGCATGTATTAGGCGTACACACAAAACATTAATGTACATACATTGGGGGAAAAAATCAAGCTTCCCATGGATAAAAAGACCTACTTGTGCCCTACTACAGAAAGCCTCATTAGTTGAAGCTACCAAAGGTAGTTAAAGGAATCCAAAAGCAATACCTCCAACAGAAAGCATGTGGCAGAAAACCCCACTGGTGATTCATTTCTTCCCATTAATACCTTCCTCCACATTTCCTGGTTCCTGAGGCCACTTAAGTAGTGCTGGGCACTGCAGAGGGCACCTCACTCCCACCCCAGAGCTAGCTCCTACACACCTGAAGGATGTATACCTCTTGTAGAAATATACTTGTATGTCTTGGGTTACCAGTGGGGTAAGCTTTTCATTAAGTCCACTATCAAACTTCTTTGTCCATTACTAAGTGCTATTTTCAGGCCTCTTCTTGGTAATTATTGTGAATTACTTATTAATGCACAAACAAGCAGCTCTTGACAGCTCTACAGCAAAAATAAATTGGTTCAAATAACAAGTAGAAATGAAGTAAGTAAAGGATGCCACTTTGCAATCGTGCAAGTTCTTCCTTTTAAGAGTTCCTATTGCTTTTAAGAATTGCCTGCTCATGAGTAAATAGTAATTTATTTTAACTGCAGTGAAACTGGAGACTAAGAATAGCAAAGCATCAGAAGTGTCCTGGCTGCCGCTGAGTATGTTGTCCCTACAGCACCTAACATTTTTCTGCACATTCTTGCTGACCACTGATTCAGTATGTCTGGGCAACCAGCAGATCACAACTTCAATGAAGGAAGCAGTAGAGTACACTAAAATCCAGCAGGATAGTCACATGTCCCCTGTGAAAATTATCCACAAATATATAATTGCATATTTGTTTTTATCCTTACCCTGTTTGGAAAGGCCCACAGTGTGCCCAGTAGTCCAATTTTATTCAACCTTCATCATCTTTTACTTGCCATTTTGCCTGTCTTTTGTTGAATGCAAGTCTTGTAAGCAACAATTTCTTTTTTACACCTTATCTTTAGGGACTTTTTTCAATGATATCTCATGTTTTAAGGCAACAGTTAACCAGCTTTTACTCCATTAAATAAATATACTGATTTTTCACTTAGTATACTGATGAGTTATACTGCAAAATATTTTAGATCAAATAGCTGAAAATACAGACAAGACATCAGGATGGGGATGCATTAGTTGCGATGTAATGTAAACTAGTACATTGTTAAAGTTTTGCTTAACCCCATGCTTACCCTTGGGCGAGGTTAGACAGCATACAGCAGCTCCACATAGAAATATTTTCTTTTTAAAAACACTTAGAAAACAATGCAGAAAAGTATTTTCTTGGAAATGTTAACAGAGTCCTGATCTTGTTGATATTTTCTTCCAATGATTTCTATAGGCTAGCTTGATCCTGTTTAGATTTGCTGCCTGATTCATCAAATGCCCCTTGAATCGGTATTACTGATTAATACTCATGGATGCTTGTGAAAAATAGTTTTCCCTATGCATATAACTTCTTTTGATTTATTTTTTTGCTTAAACAGCCACAGTGTTTTTGGTTTTCCTTCTTTAAGTCTTTCCATGCTTTCATTCATTCTTAACAAGATACTTGAAACAACCTTTATTACAAGGCTATGCAATATGTTGAAATAAGCTTCTCATAAAGGAGTTTTGCAGGGTCTCAGGAATATAAATTATAAAATTTAGGCATTTTTACCAGATTTCTCATGAATGTTACATCTTGAGCTCACCTGGTCTGCCTGATTCTGTGAACAGAGACAGATCCCTTAAAGATCTAGTTTCCCACTCCCGCAAAGAGCTTATGATCTAAATAACATTTGTTTTTATTAGCACAGATTTGGAAAGCCACAAGAAAGGAAACAATTTGCCTAAAGCCAACTGCACCATCTGAAAATAAAATTATGCAGAATCTGTTTTTAAGAGTTCTGCATCAAATTAAGAGATAGACCAGACTCTTGAGGCACCGATGTTTGAAGCTGGACAGAGAAAGATCCATCACAGCTGAGACTCTGGAGGAAGACAGTTTCCCTGTTTCACCAAATGCTGACTCTGCAGGAGACAAAGCAGGTCAAAGACTTTGAATCCCTCACATCTCAGATGTTGAGATATGGTTGCTCATTTTAATCAAAAGATGTATACAAGTCTTGCTTTTTTATTGGAAGTAACTTCCATCAGAAGATAAAATTGGGGCTCTGGAAAAAGTTACTTTACACTAAAGAAGCAAATCCTGCAACTTGTTATATTTCCGGCATAAATATTAGTTTTCTGTCTCTTATTTTGTGCCTGTATTAGATTAAGTATGACTTGGGCCACAGAGCTTTGAAGCTGTAGACCAAAGCTTTTATTTTTGGTCTAGTATTTAATAGGATCCAGTGAAATTGATTGATGCACTCGGGAAAATGCTTTTGATTAGCTTTCGTTGCTGAGCAGCAAGTCCTACGGTGGATCCATGCCAGTCCTCAGTTTCCCTCTTACACCAGGCAAATTACAGTAATTAGCCAAGGCATTCTGACTACCTACGTTAAGAAGAGCACATCTGAGAGGAGATAGCACCATCTTCTTAACCACCAGAGGTGAAACACAAAATGGCTTTTAAGTTTTTTGAAGGTATTCAAGAGCAATGAAGAATCCATATGAAATGGATACTGCAGACTGTCTTAATCCCAAGAATAGCTACTGCAGCCCCAAGCCAGCAACTCCAGAGGTTATTTGGCTTCAGCTGAGATGTTACACATGTGTCCAAGGGCCATAAAAGTGTGGTTGCATTTGATGTTGCAATGTATGTGACACTTCTTTGTTATGTAATAGCAGAAATTAATTTAATTCTTTGTAAGAAAGAAATCCCTCCATCTGGAAAGTAAGCATGCAAGGCCCTGTAGGTGATGTTCAAAGCACTTGCAGTTTGTCATGGAAACAAATGGTGTCTTCCAAGAACTAAATAACAATGAAATGCTGTCCGCTGTACAGTTGTCAGGCTCAGAGTCACTGCAGGTACTCTCACCTCATCTGTTAGATGCAGTCCAGTTTCCAGTGTGAATGAGGAATTTTGTGACTATCATCTACCTTTCACAAAGGTTTTATGCCCGTATGCGTGGAGTGGTTGTTTTGGTAGTAGCATTGTCATCATTGTCATCATGTTGGGCAACTGCACAAGTTTATGAAAGGACACAATTCTTGCCCTATTCAGCTGGATCAGAGAGATGCTGCTGGGGATATGTGGTACCCAAAGTCTAGTTCCTTAATAACCTGGGGAATTTCAGAGTACCTGAATTTCACTGCATTCATATACCTGTTGATATATATTCTGTAGAATTTAATGTTGGGTTTTGGTCTGGTATGGCAAGAAATGCAGGTAAACCGTAAGAAGCCTGGTGCTAAGGACGCTATATGTATGCTAATTTACATAGTCCTGCAGTTCTCTGTGTGTGAGGGACACAGATTGTCTTACACATCAGTAGAGTGTGTGTCAGCCCTGGGAGTGTGAGGGCTGCATCCAACCTGGCTCATCCAAGGAAGGGTCATTTTTTTTCTCTGCTTGTCATTAGCTTTGCCCTTGGCAACAGCTACCTCTGAAGACAGGAGAAGCTCATGCTATTTCACCACCTCCTCCTTTTCCCCATCCTGACCCACATGCGCTGAGTGCAGCTCTGCCCGCACACCTTCCACACATCTCCCAGCTAATGCCTCTCCCATCCTTCAGCTGAAAATACCTCTTGGGCTGCTTGAACTTGGACATGAGCTGGGCCGGGCATTTTTCAGATATCATAACAAGTGCTTCTCTCTGCCTGCCTTTTCCCTGGCTCCCTCCCTTACCACGGCAACCTCTTCCTTCCCAGTTGTTCTGTAGTTGTGACAAGAAGAGATTCCCATGCTGCCAGGGCGCAGGCAAAACAAAAACCTCAGCCAAGGAGAGGCCTCTTTCTGTTTAGAAATATATTCTCACTGATAGAAGATCTTCCTAGTACAGGGTTTGACAGAGTGTTTGGGATTTAATTACTGGGACTGGAAGGAATCTAGTGGCAAAACCTGTACTGACTTCTGTGTTGCAGGAGCAGCATCACATACGGGGCTTGCCTGCTTAAAAACCCATTGTCTGATGGACACAACAGGATCCCTTTTGTCTGCCACACACAGCACCCACCACTACAGAAGTGAATGCCCAGTTCGGTTTGTGCATGCTTGTATGTGTGTTGGCACATGCTTACAAAACCATGGCATGTGGCAAATCAGAGATAGGGAGACCTGTAAAAAGCATGGGGAGTAATTTTCTGGTATTGTATGGTATAAGCTAATTCACAATTCAAATTGACACATGGGAAGTGACGTCCTCATTTTTGCGAGAGCCAGGGTAAGTATCGATTGGAATGACAAGCAGGTGAGCATAGCCAAAATACAAATGCCTGCATAGAGGAGAAGGTGGCATACAACCCACTTCTCTCTCTATCAGACCCTCTGTATGACACTTTTCTTTTTCCTGTACACTGAGGTAATGCAAATTTGGATAAAATTAAGCCTTAAAAAAGTCACTGATTTTTCCTCTTTTTGGGTGTCAGTTGACTAATATAATGTAACAATGTGGCAGGGAAAAAATTTGGTTAGTGCAGTTTCATGCCCATAGGAAAAGACAACGCTGCTCCAGGAAATACACAAAGCAGGGAAGGACATCTCTCTCCATGGGACAGGCTGCCACTGCCACTGATCATGAGAATAAAGAAGATGGATGTGGGGGAGGTGACAGTAAGCAGCAGATTTAAAGAAAGACATGCCCAGAAATGGATTGTGCTGCATAAAGGCAGAATAGCTGAAATAAGTTGCTAATATTTTGTTAAATATTTTATGGGAAAGGAGGATTTTTGAGGAAGACTATGAAGATGGGAGTGTGGAGTTACTAGTCTCCTCTTCTGATCTTTTCAACTATCCAGTGTTATTTTAAGTCTTAGACTCCTGTGTTAAAATGCTCGCATGAGCAGTGCTAAGTTTGAAAGTTGTCACATAGTACAAATTTTCCCATACAAACACAATCGGATCTCACATCTTGTGAAAATCTTGGCTTTTCCCTGTGTTTTGATAGCAGCAACAGTTTTTCTAGGCTTCAGCAGTCTGGACAGCTGAGCATCCAAAGAGTTGCTATTAAGTAAGTGCACATAAATCACTCCTATGCTCCATACTGAGCTCACCAGGCTTTTGTGCATACATGCAGTAAGTCTGTGTCACAGGACAGAGTTCAAGCAGACTCACTGCTTTTGCATTCAGTGTGTGGTCACTCTCCACATGCACATTAAACCTGACATGCTGGGCTTGCATCATGTTTGCAGAACTGCACATGGGAAACTTACCTTTTCGGGGCTATGGAAGTCACTGGTTAGCATCTGTGCACAAATTCCTCTAAATCCTTGTGTATAGGCTTGGAAATATTATCCTGTTCAGCTGCTTGGGGAATATAATTCATCTGTTAGCCTGCAGTCCAGCCTGGCTCCTTCAGCTGTCCTGATAGTAAATATATAATTGCAGTGATCAGAACACTTTCTGAAATCATACCTTCTTCCAGGAAAATAAAAAAAAATACCCCTCCTAAGAAACAGAAATAACAAAAAAGCTCCTCACCACCTGGTCACTGTCAGCAAGTAAAAAGGCACCCACTTAAATATTTTCTTGAAACTCACAAGTGAAGTAGTCCTCCTGTGTCAAGCCTGGCCCTTTATGAATGGATGGATGAAGGGAAATGCCCGCAGGGTATCACACGTTACTCGGCGCTGCTGTCATTTATCAGCATTGGTGGACCTTGTCAATGCTGAAAAATTTGCTGGAGGGAAAGGACGGGGGCTAAAAAAGCAAGGAACAAGAAAAACCAATATAGTGACTGAGACTATCTCCTATTTTGAATTACTGCTGGTGACTAGAAATGAAGAATCGTAGCTGTGATCCTAACCATGCTCCTTACAGTGAAGTAGAGATTAAGCCCTCCAGCTCTGTCAACAGACTGACATCTAGTGGAGGTGAAATGATGGGCTGCAGAGCTCAACCTAAAGTAATCTCTCAATGACTGTACTGGGTTCATATCATTCACCACAGATGTTCAGTTCATTCAAATCGTTAATTACATTTGTGAAATAAAAAATTATTTCTTGAGTGAATCTGTGACTCTTTATTTTAAACTTAAATCACAGAAGAGAAGTAAATTTTCAGCATTTACCCTACATTTAGCCTACATAGAAACAAGATTAGGATCTAACTAAATTACATAAATCCAAGACTTAAAACGTTTTCCCTACTTAGCAGATAAGCTTTATAGGACAAAGGCAACAGGACTAGGATTTGCATCTTAGTTTTTAGGAAACAAATACCTACAAAGTTTGGTTTCAGAGCATTTATGAAAGCCAGTCTTATGTCACCTTAAGAAATACTATTTTAGAAGATGCTATTGGTAACTCAGAAGTTGCCACATATATTCTCTGTCTCTTTTTAAAGGCAAAATATATCCAATTACATAGAGGGAGCTGTCTGACTGACAGATACAGAACTGAGAAATAATGGGTTCAAACTTAAATTATCCAGAATATTTTTCTTTAGGTTTTTGTCAATTTCTGCTAATATAAGAGCAGTTTAATACTCATGAGAAAAGAGAAATGAAAATTAGTGGGTATTAATTTTTATATAATACTATGAAACTCATGAAGGTCTAGTTAAAAATCTCAGATCTCATTTTCTTAGAATTGTCCTATGCCAGCTTTATATTCCTTTGAAAGAAATATACAACCTAAACTTGTAAAAAATCCAACAGATATTGGCAAAGATTTCAGAAGATTTGGGGATATGACAATATTTTATTGCCTTTTAATTTCAAAGTCTTAATACACCAAAGAAATATCTGATGAAACTTTGCTGTCATACCTGTGGACATGGGGGAAAAAAAAAAAAAAGGTTTATTTTAAACCAGTATGTAAAGGCTGTCCAAAAAGTAAATCTATTTATGTATCTGAATGGAAGCTTTGATCCATTCATGTTTTATACTTTTTTCCCCACAAGATCATGTCAGAAGACTATAGTTAAGTGATAGATAGATTTTTTTTTTAAACTGCCATCTTAACTTCCTTAAACAGCCACAAATGTAAATGAAATGAGATAGTTTCACTCTGTATGTGCTGATTATAAGATTTCGCCTCAGCAGAAGTCATCATTTGTACTTACATGACAGGATTCTGATTTTCTAAATTTAAAAATCCCACACTCTTTAATGACTGGGAGTAGCAATGCTATGGAGCTATAAATTTCCCAGCTCACACAGAGATAAAAGCAAATTTTGAAGAAGGGGGTTGTCTGTCTGTTCACGTGTGCAGTGTCGTCCTTAAGCCCAAAACTCACACATTATAAAATCAGCCCACTGTGTCTGCATCTCTCTGCCACACGTTAGCCACTTGCTAGATCTAAACTACATCGGTTTTATTAGTCTCTCCCCACATCACTTACCAGCCTTTGGATGTGTCTGGTACATCAATAACACTACATGAAGTAATATAAGTTAATAATTAAAATAAATATTAATTATTAATACTGTGCAAACACAGACATTTTTAAGTCAAACTATCAGGGATGGGTGAGCCTGCTTTTTGATCTAAGCAAGTGCTGATATTCACCGAATACAAGTACCAGTTTCACTGGAGGGGTAAACAAGGAGAAGACACAGTGGGCAGTCAGAGGTGGAGGCTTGGTTGGTGAGAACTGGGTCTGGGATTACATTAGTCTAAAGACCCTGCCCTGACTCCTCTTTCCCATTTCTCCTTGCTCATTGTTTTTGCTACCTGGGACTCTGCAATTGCACAAGATTCTGGGTCTTCCCGTTAGTCCTGTGAAAGCATCTTGTTTGTTCCCCTTTCTCTGTGGTCTCATTTAGAGGCAGGACAAGAAAGGGAGTAAAGCAGAATATGGCATTCAAGTCTGCTAGACTTAATTTTTGGCTGTTACCTGTGCTTGCCCCAAACTGATGAAATAGCCATCCTTGCCTGCAGGGTGAATCAGCTCAGCAGGCTTATGACACCCCTGGGGCTGTACCAGAGATAACAGGCATCCAAATTCATGCTGTTCATCACCTAGTGCAGAGGAACATGCAGGGTGGCTGCAGGATGGAAAGCAGGATGAGATATTTTCTGTATAATTAACGCAAAGAGGCCTCAACTCTTTACTCTGCTCCTCCTGTTTTACACCAACATCATTGAAAGCCGGATACGTACCTTAGACAAAATCTGTTGAGTTCCTTTCCCAGCTAGAAACTCCATCCAGCCACATCTGGTATAACTTTCCAAACTAACATCCCCTTACCTCCTAAAATGTGATTTACACCTCTGCACCCCTGACTTCTGAATACTCTGTAGCTTCCTAGCACCATCATGCTCAGTTGGGCAAAAACCTGGACAAAAAGAGTCACTTGATAAATCAAAAGCAGGTAACAGAATCACTTTTTCCTAGTAGAAGACGAAGTTTAATAAGACCATCGTGTTAGGTGAGGAGTCTGAGTATGGTGTGTAACTTCATTCTTGAAGCAAGGAGTGCCTGTACCGAGGAATCTGTTATAAATCACATTTTTAGTGAGACTGGCAAAGGTGCATAACTCTGGCCTCGGGGAATCTGTCTAATTTGTCAGCTAAAATTCAGTCTCCTGATAGAAAACTAGTCCATTCATGCTTCATGAAGGCTAATTACCCATGGAAGGAATCTGCTCAGGGAACTGTCAGCAGTGATGTGGTGTGGCACCATAATCCGTCTAGGAGCTTCCCAGGGCAGGTCGGCAGAGTTCCCCCTCCACCTTGTGCTGCTCTTGCCTACCTCTCCTCTATACGTGCACATCGCTCCCCTGCATGTTCAGTGGGATGTCCCCCCAAAGAGAGAATTGTCCAGATGTGGTGCTTTTGCAGGGAAACCACTTGCAGGCTGTTGTCTGCATCTGGAAGTAGCAGGAGTTTGCTGTAGTTGGGGTGGTCTAAAAGAGGCAAGATTTGCAAGAAAAAGTATGTTTTGTTAGACCATTAACAGAGTTGCAGAAACCAGAGGAATTCTTATGCACCCATGTCCTTCTTCAGACCTGCAAGAGAAGCTGCTTACAAACTCACTGTCACTTATGTTTCAAGACAGAAGGGACACAAATAGTGTACAGCAAATAGGAGCTTCCAGAAATAGTCCTGAGAAGAACCACTACTTAAATTCTAAAGAACTTATTTTTTGTAATCATTCACTTACATTATGAACTGTAAAAACTGCAGCATTTAATAAATTGACACATATTTAACACTTCCCGGATCAGAGAATAATTTTCTTTTTCTACTGGGCTAATGAAAGTAGTTACAAAGATTTTCCAACTACAGATGATAGTTTAATTATGTTCCATAGTGTTAGGTGTGCAGTATATTTCTTTTTTCTTCTGGGAAATAATCCTCTGTTGCTGGTCCTAAACTTCAGTGAGTTAAGTACCTCTAGGTCTGTTTGTTTCATCTTCGTAGTATTTTTAAATGAATGTGTTTTAGCACTGCTAAATATGTATCCCAGACTTTGAGTATGTCATTAGAATAGCGATGAAAATGGGAAGAGATGTTGCAGAAATGGCTGAATCTTGGGGGAAATGTTCATTCAGTGTTATTAGCAACCATCAGCAACTAAAGGTTCAGAACTTCTTAAGGCCAAGTCATGACCCTGTAAGAAATCTCTTAAATTGAAAGTTTAATTTACTTTAGGACTTACTCATCAAGCAGTTACAAACAGATCTCCTGGACTGAATTAATTGTATTAAAAAAGGAAAATAGTATGAATAAAAATATAAGAATTGTTTGGGCAAAAGTTATGTGCAGCCCCAAGGTATCTATATCCCCTTTTTCATTTGTCGTCATAGAAAAGCTTAGTTAAAAAATACTGTTACCAAAAATTGTTCACTGCAATTAAGAAGCATAATGCAGATTGACAGAGTAAGCTTGAATTCAGCAGGGTGTTGAAGCCAGTGCAAGTTTGAAAGAAACTGAGCAGTCTTGGAATGATTAGCAACCTTAAAATAATGCCTGTGTTTAAGTTTCTTGATGTGTCAAAGCCCTTCTGTTCTGTTTGACTCTGTCAAGTTCGTATGTTTGTTCCATTAGATGGCATCAATAACCAGTCTCTTCTCAGAGTGCTGTGTCGAAAAGGGAACTTAATTGTCTGAAAAGAGGCCTATTAAGTGTTTGCCTTTAAATCAAAGAACACTTCTGAAATATTAAATAAAGAGGAACTACAATATATAAGTCATACTAACCCATCTCAAAAATACTGATGCACATTAATGATTTACTTTGGGCTTATACATCTATTTGCTTTTGTATTCAAAACATTGTATTGTTACCCTAGTAACCCCAATATCTCACAGAGTTTAGCTTTTTCTCCATCTAAGTACACTCTCTTAAGGAAATTCATACAGGTTCTCATGAGAGCACTTTTCCCTTTTTCCCCCATTGTTTGTAAAGGAAGAAATAATGACTGGTTTCGTCATGAATGGGCCATTTTTGTCTTTTCTTCCTCTCCTCTCCTGTACCATTAGTGATAGCTGAGGTTTAAACACGACAGCAGACTCAGCAACTGTGTTCATTGTTTAACAACATTCCCAGTCTTAAATGAGTTGGGATGTTTTACTCCCACATCAATGCATACTGATATGCCGCAAAAACCCTTTCTAAGAAATTCCTCTCATTATTTTATAGTATACTTTGGTTCTCAATTGTCTGGCACCTCCTATATTCCTTTAAACAAGGACAATGCAACTCTGCTCTGATACACTGGTACTTCACTGAGGTATCATTAACTGGGGTATCATTAACTGGACCTGATCTGGCTATTCTGCTTTTCCCACATTATTTCCATACAGATCAGTTCCTGATGCTGGTCCCCCACAAAATGGCTCAGCACTCATCTTAATACAAGTAAGGAGATGGGTATCTGCAGGAATGAGGGACAGGGAGCATGAGAGGGCAGGATGTGATTAACTGGCATGGCCATCCTTCCTGCAAAGTGTGACAGGGTGGGTGATTTAGGGAAAGCAGGTCAGAGCTGGAAAGCAAGATAAGGTTTGCAGGTTGTGCTGGGCAGATGGCCACCTGTACTGCTATGACATGGCCCAGAATTACAGCAGACCTAGCCCAAACTAGACCCTGAGCAAGCCACAGGCAGCTTCTGAACCAGAAAATGCTATCCACATCCCTTCTGTCCCCTCCTGCCACAGACCAGCATACAGCTGCCCACACCTGTCTGAGCACAGGGCAGAAAGATGCCAGTCAAGGGAAAACTCTGGAGAATTAGGTCTGGGGAAAATGTTCCCAAGTGGAGGTGGATTGTCAAAACCCTACAGAATCCATCCCCTGAGGAGACACTACACAGGCACAGCCACACACTCACCCACAGACAGCACTCTGCTAATGCCAGAAACAGCAAGCATCATAGTTTACATTACAGATCAATGTTTGTTCCAGATGTTGATTTTTTTCAATTATTCATATAAATGCAGAAGAAATGAAAGAAGTAAATGCAAGTTTAAAGCTTCAGAAGAGTTTCAAAGCTTGTTACTCAACATTATTGACTTCCTGCGTAATCTCTTCTCATCATTCATTGACCTCTGGCAAACAAAGAGTTGAGCTGACAGCAGCTTCTAACTTCCTTCCTCAAGTCAAGTTTCTCAAAAATACCTTCTTTTTAAAGTTGTATTTCAACCTCTACAGACACTTCATGCAATAATCTGTATTAAAGCATTGTCCCGCTTGTCTTTCACTTTTGAAAGTCTTGCTTAAGAGGACTTCAGTGTAAGCTAGGTAGGCAGATTATTTTTTTAACAAGAGAAAAGGGAACAGATTCCAAAAGAAGTGAGGCAACTTGCTTGTATAAAGACAGAAAAACTCTTTTCTTGATTTTTTTCTTCTTCAATTTATAAAGAGTCTTGTTAACCACTGTAGGGTTTCTGATGGAAAAATGTCTAAGATCCCTACACAGCAACCTAAGTTAGACACACACGAAGCAGAAAAGAAAAGATTGACTGATTTAATGATTAAACAAAAAGAGGATGTGTAAATGACTGAGGAATGTATCAGGGAAACATATTAACTGCAGTTTCTCAATGTGTCTACCTTTGCATTCTTAATTCACTTAGAGGAGATGCTCAGGTGGACTAGCTCAGTTAGCTTTCACTAATATTAAATGTAAGGAGGTTTTATCCATTCCAATTGCAAAAAAACCCCAATCAGACTATGTCCACCTTTTGACAGTTTATAAATCTGTTTCAAAGCTGATCAAAGATATCCAATTTTTGCAAAATGTTATCCTTTTAAAATGTGGAATTTGGATTAAATAAATTGGGTTTTTTTCAGATTTTTGGCAAAACCAGTAATGGATTTTTCTCCTAGATAGAGAATTCTCTGAAATTGCCCAGGTTTTAAAGTGAGGATGAAAAATGTTTATGAACAGTCTGATGTGAAGAGGGAAGGAAACTTTCATTAATAGCTTTGCAGTGCTTGGAGAAAACCAGAGAAAGTAGAGTGCATCCTAATCTGTCCTGAACTGCATGATCTAGGTAGAAATAACAACACACAGCTATTTTATTTTCACAGTGTAAGTATGGACCTGCAAATATTAAGTGCCAATGATACAGTCTCAAGAAATATTATGAAAAAAAGTACAGAATTAATTTGCTGATTTAGCAAAAGAAAACATTCATTCAGTGATTTCACTGAATGAATTGGTCGTTACAAACTGCTTCATGAGCTCAAGTGACTGTATTTTTTCCAGTCACGCTGCAAATGAAGGCATTCTGTAAGAGTCACCTCCAGGACATGAACATCCTTCTGATGAGCACAGATGGAAAGTAAATGACTTTGAAAATGGAAGTTACTCAGGCACCTAGAAGTTCCTATTGATCTCAAATGAGGACAAGTATCTCTGTAACTACTGTGTGCAGCTGCCATTCCCTTCTTATGATCCTATTGTTTCCTGCAGCTCCAAACATCACTGTTAATGCACAGTGACTGAACCTGGGCTAGTTTGTTCTGTAGAGGCCGGTCCATGGAAAGCCCTTATGCTCTAAATCAGATTTGATTCACATATGGTAACATGAATTTCACCTCCTCCTTACACCAGTCTGTGAATTTATTGGAAAGTAATATCTGGTCTTGCCCTTAGAATGAGTACAGCACGAACACCATCAAGGCAGTATTGCAGAAGCTTTTCCCATACTAAAGGACAGAAACATCCTGGGTCTCAGCTGGGATTCAGTTTCCAGCACTTCTACTAATGACCTACAGCAAAGGTAGAACCATAAAATGGTGCCTATTGAAATGCGATTAATTATCGGCTCTGTTGACGCAGGAACAGTCTACCTTAGGCCAGCTACCAGGCAGGGAGGTGTTATTTGTATTAGATGTTGTGATAGCAGTGGGGAAGCCACGACTCCCTGTGAGACACCCAAGAACAGGAAAGTCTCTGTCTGGAGGAGTTTGGCTTCTACCAGCTTGGGTGAGATCAGAGCTGATGACTATCAAGTCAGAAGGTTCTGCAGTTCATTAGTTGCTTCATGCGCCAGACCGCTCCATCGTGCCATTTCAAATTAACCTTGCTACAGAACACATCTTTGTATAGCACAGGGGAGTTTTGCTCCCTGCAACGTGTGAACGTGAGTTACTGCTAGCCGAGGCTAAGGGCAGAGCTATCCCAGGAGCACACCAGGGATAAAATTGGGATATAGAGTTAAAATTGCGTCCTTGGAGTATTCTCTCCTCCTTGTTCCAGTTGGGAGCATGCTCAATTACTACCCATATTAGAGGCCTATTATCTTCTCCTCCATGAAAACTTAGCTGTGTTGCCTCACAAATTAGTGGCAGAAAAGCCAAAGCACCAGCCATTTATGACCACTTCCATGTTCCTCTCCTCCCACCTCTGCAAAAAGGTCCATCCCACAAAGCTTGCTCACACAGCCCCAACCGTCCCTCGCACTGCAAAGTAGTTTGAGTGTGTACCTGTCGAGAGTGGCGAGATGTAAGAGAGGAAGCTGTGGTGACAAGTTAGAAAGGAGAAGCTTGAAGTGTGCTTTCCTCCTTGCCTTATCGGTTTGGGAACAGAGAAGGTAGTTTCTGGTTGAGCGCACATTTTCCCAGCTCAGCTTAGTACGCATGCTTGTGGTTCATCCTCATAAATGCCATGTCAGGCCCTGGGCCAATACAAACACCAAGTCTGTCTTTAATATATGTAATGAAAAAAATAGTTCCAGTTTACTCCAAATTAAAGTGTGTTTGCAGAGAGAGGGCAGAAACGAAGAGGGCTCTGCTAGCTGTGGCAGAGATGCTGAAACTCTGCCCTTAATAGGTTATGTTGAGGAAAGCTATTTTCCCTAGCTGGCATGCTTGAGAGTTGATTATAATGCAAATAAAAATTTATTCAAACTCACCAGGCCTAAGATGATGAAGGAACATATCCTAATTCTGTACTGTAAGAGTTTTGACAGGACTGTGTGGGAATTAAGGTTCCAGCACGCCCTGTAATTTGAGAGAAATACGGGTGCTTTACGCCCCATGCCAGTGTGAAACCTCCAGTTTTAATTCCTGGTAAAGATATGTTAATAAGGGACATAATATTTGTTGGTTTTATCTTTAAAATATCCCCATGTTGTAAAAGTCTGCAAAATCACCTCCCCCAAACTCAGATAATGGTAAAAATGTTCAAACCTGACACTTAAATAGGCTGAAATCTTGAAATCTTTAGTTTTCTTTTGTCTGGAGAGCCAGGCATCCATGAAGCAGAAATAGCATGAATAAAACAAAATAGAATAAAACAAAACAAAAATGTTGCAAGAAAGGCAGCAACTGAAATGGATCCTGACAAGTGTTTGTCCACAACTGAAGATAGGAATTAAAACAAACAAAAAAAACCACACACAAAAAAAGATGTTAACTTTGTTTGGAGGTGGTCGATCACTAAAAATTAAATTGATCACAAAAGAGGCCATATAAATTAATAAATTATTCACAGCAATTAGTTTGCCAACCATAAATCCATGCAGTTTTCATTGAGAGTAAAGATCCCAGTCTAGCTTCCTGGCATGATTCCAGGTAAGGTAATTACATTGTGCCTACTTAAATTTCCCCTTCAGTTCAGCATGATATATGTGTCTTTCTTTCTGAAAACTGTTGTCTAACAAATCTAAAGCCTGCCACTTGCCTCTTGGTGTTGGATAGCTTTGGGTTTTGCTACAGGACTTTTTATACCTCTACCCCTATAGGCTTATTTCTTAGCCTGGTAGCACTAAGAAGTAGAGCTCAAGTCATAGCACTGCTAAATCCTAGTATTTCTCAGTTTTTCATATAATTGAATATCTTAATGCCCTTGAGTGAAAAGTCTCAGCCATGCCAAAAACACACAACCCAGCCCAGAAAAGGAGACTTTGCCCAGAAGCCAATAGCTGCTGTGTGCTTTTATCATTAGTTAGGAAGCAAATTTCAGTCGAGCTACCCTCCACAGATACGAACCGTGCATCTTAATGCTTCCCTGTGGGCTAGGGATTATCCACACGTGACTTCAAGTTTTGGAGCAAGCTGAAAAACATTTCAAAAGCAGCTGAAGGCCGTTCCTGCAGCTCCACCTTTTGGGAGCTGGGGATCAACCAGATTGCTTGAGTTGGTTATATCTACTAGAGAAGGAATTAACCTGTTGTATTTGTGGCTGACAATCTCTAAAATACGAAGAATAAAACACCTTGGAGGTTTTAAAGATGTTTTGATACCTCACAGAAAGCCCCAAAATGCATTAGGCTGGAGATATTTTTATTCTGAGTAGTTTCTGAAGGCTCCTTAGTATTGCCAAGGACTCTTATTTTTATATTTTTTTTTTATATATATATATATACACATTTCTCATTATCGTACTAAAGAAGTTTTCATCTGTCCTTTCTGCTTAAGATTAATTCAAAATCATTGTGCCATGCCTGAGATGTGCTGCAAGTAGACCATGTAAAATACAACAGCATCTGGTCCACGTCAAATTCAGTACTATTCATGTATTTTTGAGATGGATTTGGTTTCTGATCCTCCGCTTGCACACTCACAAGTGATCACAACCCAGAGACTTCATGCAGTAAGGTGCTGAGTTACTGCTGAGTACCTTCAGCACTGCTGGATCACTTCTGTACTCCCATGGGAGGTCAAATTCTCTGGTCTCTTTTAAGGAGGGCTCAGCACACAGCAGGAGAAGATGTTACCCTGTACATGCAGAAAACAAACTGGATGCTATTAACTTGCAAAACACCTGGGTCTAGACTACAGCACAAAATTACCTCTGCTGGAAAATCAGGGATGTTATTGAGACTGTCGAAGGGACTGGCCTGGAGCCCACTGGAAGTTATGATACATACGGCTTCCACTGGGAATTAAATCAAGTCTGCAGTGAGTTTTAAAATGAAAAGCCAAAAGTGACCTTTAAGAGAAGAGAATCTCCCCCCAATAAATACCCTCATTTGTTAGTTCCAGAAAGTGAAGGAATGAGTGAAAAAATTAATAACTCATAGATCAACAACATAAAATCCTTTTTACCTCTTTTCACTATTCAGCCATGGATTAAATTGCTTTGATGAATATCAGACATGTATTTGCCTTTCATCACTTTTCATGTTCTCAACCTTGCTCTCAGTCTCAGCATCTCTATTTCAGACTACTAAATACTATATGTGCACGGGAGCAATTTGGTGTATATAATGATAGGCATGATTGTTAAATTGGTTTCCAGTGTCTTTCAGGCTGCGTCCCTGCAGAATTGCAATTAAACACTTGACAAACCACAAGGCTATGCTAATCCCGCTTCAGAACTCTCTGATGGCAAGGATGGCAGCCTGCCTTCCTTCTCCACTGAAAGACGGAGAGACCAGCGTTACTCAGACTCTTGTTAAAAATACTCTGTTCTTCCCCTTTGGCTTGGGGGTTCATGTTTCAGCTGTAACATTCTGCCCAAGTTGGCTATTGCCGTATAACAATCTCCTCTTTGTTTAGCCCTGCTACCTCATTTCTCTCTGTTAGTCTTTAATCCCTGTCAGGGTTTCACCTTTGCAACGATGAGGTCACAGCTCACGTTGATTGGGAAAGGAAATCCTGATGATTGTTGCTGACAGAAAGCTGATAATGCTGGTTTGGGCAGCAATAAATTCTCAGTCTCTAAATGAAGACTAATCTTTGAGCCAGAAATCACCTCTTTCAGTAGTTTTTTTGGGCCTCATTCACAAATATTTTCCCATGCTCAAGCTGCTTGACCTTTGGAGCATTCAGTGCACCTATGTTATTGTACAGAACTGTTTTCCAGGGATCAAAATAAGCAGCCATCTATCAGTGAGAGGCAGGTGAAATTATGAAATAAATCAATGATGTTCTCCTCATTGGGAATGCAGCACTCGGAGCTCCCTGTAGCCTGTGCAACCCTAAGTGCAAAATTGTTATCTGTGGCTGAGCAATTCTGTCCTGCCAGTATTTTTGTTTCTTCAAATGACTGTTGTCAGGACCAGCTTGATTTTTATTTTTTTTTTAGGACAAAACTACAACATGCAGGGAGATAAAAGAGGTGAGCAGGAGGCATTTGTGCTGTTAAATTCATGTTGCTGACCTGATGAGTGATTCAATAAAGACAGTTCATAAATAACCTCGAGCAATGCAGATGCTTCTTTTACAACACCATAAATGCTGTCTTTGGTGCAGTTCCCACTTTAAATCAAGTATGGCCACTGAACTGGCCCTTCTCTGCTGCATTATCCATCATACACAACCTTCTTGCACCTCCTGCAATGACAGAGCTCCTTACTAGCAACAAGCAGCAGGAAAGTTCACCAACAGTTGAACATGGAGAACTTTATTGTAGAACAAGTAATTCAAATAACAGACAATACTGTCAAAAACCCCTTAATTTTTGTACATTATAGTGTCTTTTTATTTCTGTTCCTCCTCCTGTTCCCCAATACAGATGTTCCTTCAGCACACTGCAATCTAATCTACTCCTAGTGTCTTATGTACCTAACAGACCCTCAGTGCTCCCAAATGCAGCTTCTTTGTGCCCTAATTCACTCCTGGATGGCTGTATCCAGGCTCAGTGCTCCAAGAAAAGAGTAGTCGGTAGTTAAAAGCTCCAGCTCGCTCTTCACTGGTCCGATCTGGCTATAGTTTTTGTCTCTGCAGCAGGCTATACTCAGTCCTTTGATCAAAATAACCCTGGACTTTGGTCTGAACACAGGTTTGAACTTTACAAATTGTGTCTCCCCTAACTAACAGTGTGGGCATTTTATTCCCTTTGCTGCTAGCAGTAGCAGAACTCCCTGCTCCCATGCACAGCTGGTAGCATTTTAGTCAGGCAATCCCAGTGTAATCTATTATAATTTTTTTCTTCCTTCCACAGTGTGTTGGTCTTCCTGATGGTGAAAATCCCCTATTGTCTGGCTGTAGTTCGCTCTGAATACAGGCTCCAGCTGAGCTCCCAAGGGGAGCAATTCAGGTGCCTGAACACAGATGTGCAGCACCATAATAGATGGTTTAGTCTAGCCAAGATACCCACACCAGGCTGGTGGATGTGATGTAGGAGCAATGGAAGACACACACCTTTCCAGAGGGGCAGCCAGAGCTCAGGCAGGCTGTAATACAGTCTTGAAAAGATCTGATCTCATTTCAGAACCCTGAATCATTCCTGCAGGCTATCCAGGTGACACCATGCTATCAGAGGGGCAGATTGCTTCTGTGCTCATCAGCTAAGTTTGCCCCATACATTATCAAGAGTAAAAAATGGATCATTACATGATGGTATAGAAGCCAGCACTTCAGTGTTTATACTGACATTCCCACCTTTATAACGACAAACACCAATATGTTTATATTATAATCCTCATGCCTACAGGTAACTACTTTATGTATCTTTTACATGTCTTCATCTTTCTGAATGTATCAGATTTTCCAATCCTCCTTTTGTCAACTAAAGCTACTGGCCTGTGTGTTGAACTCTTCAGAGGAGAAAGGGGAGCTTTGTTCCTTGAATTGTTTTGACTTCAGGATTATTTCTGATCTCGGTTTAGAGAAAACTTTAGCATTAGCTACCCTTTTTTGTGTGCAAGAGAAATTTCTCATTAGAGAAATTTGACTGGACCAAGACTTCTAAACCTGCCTGACATCCCCAGCCAAGAACCCCTCTTTGCACATCTGCATCCCCCTTTCTGTCAAGGACAGCTCAGGAGCTCAATGACAGCAACAAACACAACGGCTGCGGGTCAGGCCAAAGGTCCAGCTCTCCATCCCAGACCATCAAGTGTAAACAGATATCTGGGAAATGCTTAGGTAAGTGAAAGCACCCCTGTTGGAAAGCTGAGGCTGAGGAGCCGGTGCACACAAAAAAGACTCAACGTCTTCTTGGGGCTGGGGGAGCTGTAAGGAAGCAGAAAGGATAAAAGCAGGAAAGCATTCTGCGATATGAAGAGTGCAAGCAGAGATGGTGGCCTGCTTAACCTGGTTTCCATTACCTGCCTTGGCTGAGTAAGAGTGTATTTCCTTTATTGCAAGAACATTATCTCCGCAAGGGAATGGGCCGGATAGTCTGGCCCTCGTTTCTGCTCTTCATTTGTATGCCTTGGGATGTTGGCAAGACAAAATACTGCATAAATGCATGGATAAATACTCTGCAGCATAGCAGTCAAACTCAATGGGACCACGGCATCATCTCTCCTGCATTCCCAGGACTCTACTCTGGATTAGAGATCTCAGTTTTGTGCTGACTCCTTTGAGCATCCAGCCATTTTCTGCCCATACTGCACAACTCCGTTTCACAAAATTCAAACCTCAAACTAAAAATGAGCATAGTAATACATCCTCGAAGAGAGATGTATGTGGAGATATGCTCATTGCTATGGATAAAGTCTCAATAGCTGGCACTTATTTCTCTGGGACCAGATCAAACTTCCTTCCATGCACTGCAAACTGCTTTTTATGTGCACCCCTTTACGAGCAGCTCTTGGCAACAAACACAGTCTTGCTTTTCACACATATGTGTTGCTAAAAAGGACATGTATTGTGGTTTTAAAGTCACTCTTTTGGCATATTGCATTTTACATATCAATATAACATAAAAGCTAAAGAAAAATAAAGTAGTCCTGATATTGCTGAAACATATACCTAACCCATCCAAACTGGCATGCTAAATCTTATCAGAAGGAAAAAATAAGCAGCCTAAGATATGGAAAACCCTTTAAGGAAGAAAAATGGGGATGTCAAGTACAGCACTATTATTCCACAATGCCATTTTAATCCAGTTACACAACTAAAATTGAGTAATTAAAGTCACCACAAAGCTTTCTCAAGCTCTGCACTGAATTCATTATTCTCATTTCAAAATATAATGGCTTAAGCTAAAGTAACTGCAGTAATATTGTCACAGCTCTGTGCTGCTGCAGCTAGATAGGATACCTTTAATCTTTCTCAAGCAATACAGCTGAAGGCAGACTCCTGCAGCAGAATAGCTTGAATCCCATACCACAATTACGTGACAACATTTAGGACTAAAAATTGCCTTGGGTTTGGGAAATTTTAGATAAATAAATGTTCTTTCCTGAAAAGCAAAAAGTTAATTTTGTTGGTATTTTAACTCCATTGACTGCAGGCATTTTTCCTTCAAACCCTATTTTCTATTCTAAGATTTCTTCTTATCTTTTTATCACCTCTTTTTGTTCAGGGATTTCATAACAATTACAACCACATCCCCTTCAGAATATTTGGCCTGTCCTAGAGGCAGCATATAGATAGACTCATCTAGTGCCTGAGGAAAGAAAGGCCTGGCAAACTGGGATTTGAGGGAGCTGGGAGGCTGCAGAGATGCCAGATGCATGAAGCCCACAAGACCAAGGCAGGAATTTCAAAGGTCAGCTTGATGCTTCAGGGCATGCTCCAATGGCAGAGTCTGAAGCTTCTGGTGCATTGGATCATGAAAACTAAGATGGTTCAATACTAAAGAGTCTTGGTGAGTAATAGATGTGCACCTAAATTCTAGCCGATTTAAAAAAAAAAAATTAGTGGCTAGGTGCTAAAGCCTAATATATCCCTATTCACTGAGCATTTACAGGCTGCTAGTTTTCAAAAGTTTCTCAGTTTTTGTGTTTTTGTAGATTTTTCTTGGAGATGAAAAAAGTTGCCTGTCTGACAGAAAGGCCAACCCACCTGGCAAGTAGGGAGCTTTTGCTGAGCAACTTGAAAATACCGCAGGCTGGGGGGGTAGGGAGGAAGAAGGAAATAGAGAGAGAAATCCATGCTTACTTTAATATACGAAAACCGCAAATTTACACTTTTCATTAGCAGTAGGCAGCGCATCATATGCTCCTTCATGGCAGGATGCATACTTACCTTTTCTTCTGGCACCCATCAGCTCAGATCTATGGTCACTCTGATTTGCCACATCTTTGTGCTTGAAAACATCAGGTTTGTTTTGGCTAAGAAAGAGAAACAGACCTAAAGCATAGAAAATTTCTGCCCAAACACTAAGTTTTACAAAATTCTAGTGCCGAAAAGAGTATCACATAACAGGGAGTGCTGAGCAGATATAATAGTAGGCTGCACTGCCAGGTCCTCCTATAAGGCAGGAAAGAGGAGTTGGGAGTTTGCCTCTCACTATCAGTTACCATATAGTTCCTTTTCTTTGCAGCACCAGGTGTTTTTGATCTGTTCAGTGTTCTCCATACTTATAACTATGATAAAGAAAAACAATGCTCTTTCAGGTAGCTTTAGAAACTGTTTTAACTTACCTCTGCATTTTCTGCAGATATCACGTACTCCAAAAAGGATGGAGTCATGTTTTAAAAAACTAGGAGGTTTACAGCATGACAGAATATCTATTTAAATTTGGTTTAGAAATTATTAATCCCTAGAATACAATAGAACAGTACCAGCTGATTCATTTCTCTAAGTGGGACTTCCTCATCCCCATCTCCTAGCAAAAATTTTATGGCTTGGGACTGGCAGAGAAAAAAAGGAAAAAACAGTACCAGACCTCACTCAGTCTACAGAAAAGGGGTTAAACTGCATTTCCTGCAACAATAACCAGGTTCCAGCCACTGATTGTGCAATCCAAAGTATGGACAGTTTATCAAAGAACATCACTGTTGTGAGGGACTGGGGAGGAAGGCTGCTTGCTTTGAGGCCAAAATTTGGACAAAGGAATTACAGTCACTACAAGTGTAGTTACATTGACCTATGAACAACTTACTTCTATGATAAAGCCAAGGCAATTTTTTTTAATATCATTCTGTTGTTATTTATAGCTGCTTTGATGTGCTTATGTGATCTTTTAAGATAACCTATATACTGGACTGCAAAGAGCACCTGGGTTAAAACACCTTCCACAGCAAAGCAGTGATTTCTTAATACAGACAATGTGAAAGACCTGGTTTACAACACAAGTGCTTAAAGGGTTGCATCAGCCCTAGTGATGGGACAGTGAAACCATGCATAGGGTTGGAAAAGACTGCTGAGAAGTAGGAGCTTCTCAAACTGGTTTTGGGAAGGAAACCTGTGACAGGGTATGTAACTCCTCTGAGTACTATGGAGCGGTCTCTCAGACCTGCCTTGGGTCACCAGAGTGTGGAGAAGTCTGTTTGGCCAAAACCAACACAAACTGCTTGTGTCCATATATGATGCAGTATACATCTACAGCCTATGTGTGCACTGAGACTTTCCACCAGTGGCAGATTAAAAGCTTTAACATGAGCCAGTAAAGGATTTTTTTGCCTGTTGTTTTGGTGTGATGCTGAGGTTTGTACTACACAGATCCGTTTTCATAAAAAACATTGGGGTTTTGGGGAAATCACAGTTCTGTGTGAAAACATGAATGCCCAGTCCCCAAAATATTAAGGCTGAATCAGCAATGTTCGGTTTTCAGTATTCTACCACAGCATCATTATGACGATAGAGTTTTTATCCTTTCCCATCATGGACTACTTCTCAACTTTGGGGGAAGACTTGTTGCATTATTGTCTGTAGAAGGACCTCAGCTATTTTGGAAGAAGTAATATCCAGTTTTCTTCTCCCCGGGGAACCACAGTATCATTTCCAAAGAGATACTTTTCAAATAGAAATAATTAATAACCTGAATAATTAAAATTAATTATTTTAATTATTTTATTTGAATTATTAAATTTGGAAAATCAAGTGCATTTTAAAGAAAGAAGTGATCAATTAAAGAACTGCTGGAACATGTTAGATCAGATATCTATCTTGCTCCATTACCCTGTCTCTGGCAGCAGCCAGTACTGGGTACCTGGGACAAGCACATAGTGTTTCTTCTCAAGGACACTCTTCAATCCTCCAGCAATTTGCAGCTCAGAGTTCCAGACACACAAGAAAGGTTTGAAAAAATATCCCTCCATGAATTTTACTTCTGGGAGTCTGCACAGCCACTTTTGTAACCTCGTGAAGTTTTAGTGTCTACAACATCCTGTAGCAAGGAACCCCACAATTTAACTGCTGGTGCTGTGAAGAACCACCTCCGTCTCATCCACTTGCAGCCTAACCTCTGCCAATTACGCACCTACTAAATGTCATTTAATCTTTGCTTACATATTGTCAAGTGAATGCTGAATTAAAATATGTTATCACATCTACTACTATTATCATAGTAGCTAAACTGGTTGCACAAAAATGAACCTGGTATAGCAATATCCCTATGAGACAGCAGGAGTAAATGGGTTATCTGCATTGGCATTTCAGCTTGCACCATTAGTACATTTCTGAAATTAATTTCCTGGTTGTCCCCACCTACTATGCTTTGGTTTATACTGTGGAGAGGTCATAAACTAACAGCTGGATTCACCCTGGATGAAACTAAATCAAGCTGCATATATCAAGAGAGCTCCTAATGTGCTCCAACCTCATGGATGTTCAGTACTACAGATCAGACTGGACTTTTTTTGGAAAAAAACCTAAGCAAACCTGTAGTGCTTGTGTGTTTGTGGAGGGTAAACATCAGGTCCTTATCTTTAACTGTTTCAGTCTGTAGATCTGATCCTTTCATGCTTCACTGCTTGCTAGTCTAGACAAAGCCTACACAATTTGCTTGAGGCCCTAGAGAGCATCAAGGGCAGTGTGAAGATAAAGCTCAGCCCTCCTGAGCTGCTTCTTATCTCTTCAAGTCACATAACACAAGTAAGTGTGCAGTTGTAACCTACTGCATCCAAATATCTTGTGCTACATATAGCCTCATATCAGGATGCACATATGATCAGTCACCAGCTGCAGTCAGACAAGATGCCCACCCGTCACATGGACCTGTGCCTCTCATCTTTCTTCCCACAGAAAAGCACTTTTATTTCCACCAACGAGCGCCACAGTGACCTGGGACAATTCCACCTACAGGCTTTTGACAAGCCAACTTAGTCATAGATGATGACATAACTTGACTAATAATAGGTCAGCAGTGCAAATACTGCGAGGCCAGAAATAATATAGTGTGGTGATGACAGGCTGTTGGTGCTGAAAGGATAAGTGGGCAGTATTACTTTTCAAATGAGATTTATTGACCGTGAGCTGAAGTTGAAGAGGCTAAAAGTCATTCCATCAGTAGACTTTCTTCCACTGTTTAGCAAGTGATTATTTGCTCTGCTGTGTAGGTGGTTTACAGTTCATTGAATCATACTATCTTACAGGATATCAGCATTTCTATTCCTCAGCCCTAGTTGAAGGCCCAATACCATTGTCAGTTTGCTTCAAGTTTTACATATGTAATATCTGGTTTAAATTTAAGGATGGGCAGTGAGGAAAGTACAACAGTGCTTTCTGGGAAGGCAAATATATTTTATTTTCTGGTTCTAGTCAAGAAAGGGTGGTATTTAACAAAATGCCTTTCTGTAAATACCTCAACACATACTTTCTTATTTGTTATACAGCCAAATTTTGAGGAGATTAAGGACTAGATTAAATTTTTTAAAAGCATTGACATACTTAAATATCACAGATAGCTAATCTGTCTTGACTCTTCTGACAATCTCACTAGGCATCTGCAGATCTTCAAAAATCTGGTCATGTGGAAAAAGCTTTCACATCTGCAAAGACTATTAAATCTTTAGGTTTTTGTTCTCCAAGAGAAAACAAAAAGTAAGGTTGATATGTTATAAAGGGTTTATTTAGCATTGTATTAAAATAAAACTAAAAGAAAACAGGGAGTGAGGAGAGACACAGAGAGAGAGGTTTGGCCATTAATTAAAATCTCTAGTCAAAACTAATAGCAATGCTCCATTGACTTCAGGAAAGCAAATTCAGGCCATGAATTGCAATTGGAGGAAGAGAATAAAAGCATATTGTTCTGGACAAGAGATACGTGCAGTGTAAATTTAGAGTTGGATGCTACTCAGTTATTTTAGCTTGTTACACTTATGAGCCAAAGCCAAGGCTGCAATTATCTGAGTGCTCCTTTATTTGAGTGTGAATTAAGTTTCATGTAATATTTGCTAGCTGCAGAACAGAGCAGTGTTTGTTTACATCGGCACAGCAGCCTATGTGATATTCCAAAGAAATGCCAAAGAGCATGGCAGGTACTGAAGAGCCATAAAGGACAGGGAGGAAGAAGGCTCCTGGTACAATTAGAATTGCAAAGGAAGTTAAATAAACAGAACATATTTGCCAGGTTGGTATTTAGCCTGTAAACCAGGCTATAATATACCTGCTTTTACAAACTGCTCCTTCGAAAAATCCCATGTAAACTCTTTAACATATTACAAATAATTACATTCTTGAATTTCCGTTAATCTCCCATGTGGGGGACATAAAACCTTGAGTGAGACACCTGTGGTTTTAAGCTCATTTGTCGAATTTATCTGTATCTGATAGTCCCCAACACAGCACTGTAAATTAGTCATGGCTAATTTGGTTATAGCTATGTTTTATCTTTTTTGTTATGACATCCTCTCTCTCAGAAGGAGCACCATCTTCACTGCATTTACCTCATCTGTATTGGCTTTTCCAAATGTTTGTGATCTGGAGCAGAAGTGAACCTAATTCCCTTCGCCTGAGCTGTGAGCACGGAGTCCCATCAAAAGCCATTTAGACTGCCAGCCATTTCCCAACCACCATTAACAGAGAGAGGAAAACAAGCATTCATAACCCTATTTTTCCCCTGTCGAAGCAAGCCTCCCTCCCAGTCTAGGGATCTGTCAATAGAGTAACATTATTTTTTCAGACTCCTCTTCTTTACTGAAGCCCTCAAATTCCAGTTAAATGGAGCAGAACAGGGTGATTTAGAATTTTGCATTTAAAAGTTCACACCAGTTTCCATAAGAAGACCCTGACACTGAAGCAAATTCAGTTCAACAGCCTTTTTAAGAGGATTCAGTTGGAGACCCTTGCTGGCCCTCTGGCGAGATACACTGAGCCACAGAGATTACAGATAGAACTGAGCTTCTTCAATGACAGTTTCCTTTGACAAAACATTGATGGTCTTTATTTATTTATGGCATACAGTTTGTGTGGTTTCCTATAGTTCTATTTATTACATTTTACTTTTGAGTTTATGCGTATTTTGTATGTATATTTAAAAAAATTTAATGAAAAGTCGCAAGTTATTTGAGACTAATAAAAGAATGACTTAGAAGATGGAGATTTGTTTGATTTTGGTTTCATTAATAAATCATCTGAATCATAATCTCCATGTGTATTCTGTGAATGGGGAGAAAATATTACACACTACTTTTTCATGCATAATAGAAGAATAATAGGATTTAAGTTTCCTAGCCTGCTTCTAGCAGTTCGTACTGATAGATCCACAAATATGGATCCCAGGAGACCCACAGAGGTCTCCCTGGGTACAGCTTTTGGCAGACTGGAAGGTCTTTTTTTTTTTTCCCTCTGATAAGAACCAGCCAAGTGATAGCACCTCTCATTTATATACTGAAGTTTGTGGTCTATACATAACTCATTATCTGATTTACATACAAGTAGCTATCAAATGCTCTTCTCTCATCTTAGCAGTTGCACTGATACTATCTTGTAGCCACTCAACCACTTAGATGTAAACCCACTGGGATGAAATTACTTTAATCAGATGAAAAAGGGAAAAGCAAAACCATAAACTGCCAACTCTCCCCAGTTCCTTCTTCAATCTTTCTTTCTGCCTACATTTTTCTTCCATTTTGGTCAGTTCTTGGGTGAGCATTTTTAGTTTCTTTACCCAGTTGCTTCCTGGTCTGCATTTTCCATCTCCAAGCTAAGCAAGACAATACTGAAAAAAAAATCTTCTCCTCCAGATTTGCTTTGTTGCTTGTAAACACCTTCCTCTACTGATAGCATCTGCTTTTGCTTATACTATCTGAAGAGCAGGGTGAGATGAGTGAGATGACAGAAAACAGTTTTCTTTTGTCTACACATTTCTATATTTTCCTGTTATCTCGGTCAGATTAAACGTCATTTTCCCTTTTACAGTGGGTTGTCAACATATGGTTACAAAAACCCATCAGCATGAAGATGTTACGGTTTTTATTCTGCTGAAATCAGTGATGAAATTCCTGTTGACACCAACGACTGTATCCAGCTCCACATGAATAAGGCCAGCTCTTGCCTATCAGAGGGAGAGAAGGGCACTACCAGTTTAGATATGGCCACACCAGCTGTGCCCACCCTGTGTCTCCCCACCAGGGAAGGCCCTAGGAGGGCTCACTGCCTTAGGGTGCCTTGGACCTGGCACTGGGGTTGGGATTCAGATGCTGAAAAGCAGGCAGTTAGCAACAGCCTAGATGCTCCTTGGTCTTTATCCTCTCTCAGAGGGTATAGGACTCCTGAAAATCCTCTGTCATATCCCAAGTTACACACTGGTGTCTTAGACACCAGAGGACATCTAAAATGACACTAGATGCCCATGGTTAGGCAGTTAAATCCCAGCCCCATCAGGTCCTAGCTGATAGTGGTATTTCTGACTGACTGTTCACCTTCACAACTTGCAGTCTTGGAGCCACATGGAGGGGAGCAGGACAAATGCAAACAACTTTTTGCTTACTGGTCTGCTTGGTATCATCATGGCAGGACGGGGTGGGCTAGTGGAAGACCACAGGGTGCTAATGCACAGGGACTGGTATGCAGGGGAGAAGCCTCTGCAGCTGGGCACCATGAACTCACAATGTTCTCTGGAGACCCCTGACCGCTCCTCACAGATTATCAGCCCTGTCTCACTTTTACCTCAGACAGCTGCATTTCAGGTAGACCTGCATGTTTGTCAGTATGTGTTTTCAGACTGAAGAGAGGTGGCTGTTCCAGGGAGCCACTGTTTTCCTGGGAGGTGGCTTGGCAACATGGTCTCTGGTCTTCCAAGCTCCCACTGCCTCTCCTCCCTCCTGCCTGCACACTCAAACAGCTGGCTCTGCTGCTTGGTAGACCTTTGCTTCACACCCACTCGCCAGGAGAAAACTACCTCTCCCACCACACAAGCAGGTATTTATGTCATTTTAATGGTTTCAATCAGTTCCAGGAAAGAGAGACCCAGGGACCAAGAGCACCATGCTACAGGGCATTGCACCATTAGACCAGCTCTGGAGGACCAAACCTCGGGACCCTCCCAGCTCAGAATATCCCACAGCAGACCACAGGAGCCAGCATCAGCAATCCCGTTAGCACACAGTGGTGAGCGCTCCTCAGCAACATGGGTGCAGAGCTGTGGTCTCTGCACAGAGCTCAGGACTACAGAAGATAATAATTGCGCGGTCCAAAAAGAAAAGTATCACCACCTTGTAGTGGTCCCAGCCAGCCTTTCCACTGTTTCTGCAAAGTTTTGGGTTTTGAATTTAAAATATTTCCACAAGGTGTCTTAACATTTTTAAATAGCTAAAGCTGCATATTAAGATTAAGTAATTAATAGAATTTTCTTGTTCTCCCATGGAGTTCCTGCCACCCAAGGGTTCAGTACAACTTTCATTTATTAACAAAACATCAAATCATGGACTTTTGCAGCTTGGTCTGGTACAATAAGCAGTCAGTTGGAAATGAGCAGATCCAGCCTGGTTTCCTCTGTATGTTTGCTGTTGTGTAGAAAGCAAAGACACAATGAACCCTTCCTCCTATTGCAATCATGGGCTCCTGCAGCTCCCCTTGGCTCCCAAGGCTGCTGCTGGACCCCTGGATCTGAATGGCTCATAAGTGTCCACCCACCTTTGCCCAGCACCTCCCATCAATCCTGTCAGCTCATATTTTTCCTCCTCCTCATTTTAGTAGGAGTGTTTTCTCCAGTTCACTGAAACATAACTGACTGCCATGGAAAAGAGGCTGAACAGGTGTTTCCCAGTCCATCTTGCCAACCCAATACCTCCGTGTTTCAGAGGAGACAGGGCTGAGCTTTACTGCAGAGATACTGGGGAGGCCCTGCTGACCAGACTGCTCTTTGAATTGCTCCTCCTCCCTCCTGTCTCTTTACAGAAAGGCTTCAGCAGAAGCAGCCTTTAGACCAAATATCAAGTACAAAGCCACCACTGAAGTGCAGATCTCTGGATCCAACCTCAATTGAGTCCTTTAGCTCATTCAGAGTCCTGCTGCTGCCTAGTTAAGCCCATCTCTAGCCTAGAGATGGAGCTCTGGTTTAGCTCTTATCTAACCCTGTCTCAGTGAGCTGTTCATCTACAAATCTGGGAAATCTTGTGGGTTTAGAGAAAAAAAAAAAAAAGAGAAATAAAAGTTCATTTTGTCAATGCCCTTCAATGAGAACAATCTTTCAGCCACCCACACCTATCAGCTAACTGTGTTTGGCCAGATATCAAAAGCAAAATCAAGCCTGAACCACTGATTATTTCAGTCTCACCTGCACCTAAGAGAGGTTCAGGGAAGCCCAGATGTTTTCAGACTGCATTAATGCCCGCTTCTTGGCTTGCTAATATAGATGCTATGCTACATCCGTCTGCCCATCTCATCCACATAACCTTCTTCATGGGGTCTCCTTCTGACATGGAGCCAGCAGCTCTACAAACATTGTGGATTACAGGGGCAGAACATCTCATTTCAGTTTGACTGACACAAACATGGACAGCTGAAATACTCTTTCCATGATCCTAGCTGTTCCACATCTGAGAAGTTTAAGGAGGGGAAGGTGGAATAAGGGGTCAGGCATGAAGCTTACTCAGGGTCGGGGTAAAAAGGAATTGTAATCATAACCATTCACAGTGAGATCAGCAACCAAAAGTACATGACTTGGAAAGAACAGAGCTACCTGCATGAGTTGAAGAAGTGTCAGTGAACATGCATCTCTCACACATAATTCAAGACAAAGTGAAACTCATTGTTACTAAAGAAAGCAAAGTTTACCATGACCTGTTGACTGATGGGGTCTGATTAAAAAAAAAACTATGAAAGTTACTGGCTGCAAGCAAGGTCTCTAATCCATAAGAGGTGAAGTGCATCATAAGTTGAAGGCTACAGAGTCCATTTCTCCTTATGTTTTGTGCAGTTGTTCTACAAAGTACTTTGTCATCTATTGATACAACATAACCTGATGCTTTCTGATAGAGCTGGACAAATGGTCACTAGCTGAATACATACAAACATACAGCAATTTTTCCCCCTTGGAAGGAAAAAACATTCCTTTCTAATTTCTAAATACTAGACAGCTGGCCACAGTTAAAGCACCATCTAGTACTTTTTGGTTAGCCTTACTTAAACACATATTTGTAATTTTCAAAACCTAAACTGTAGTTACAGAGTTATGATGGTATCCATTACACTGGTGCTTTTTTATCATTATTACAACTTCTGCCCAAAATGTTGGCAGTATTAGGACAATTCAGCAGCATGTAATTTAACTTACCTCGCATCCAGAGTTGAGGGTGGTCCCTCTGATCAGGTCTAAGGTCATCAACAGGGCAGGTCAGAGAAAGTTACTCTTGCCTTTGCCTGTGTCAGTCTGATTAGGGGAATCTAAGAGCATTTTTCTTTTATCAGCCCTCCCCTACCACCACTGTGTGACCTGCACCACACCTCTCTCATGTGAGAACCATCAGTTAACACAAAAGAGCTAATCACCATCTCGGGAATCAGCCTGCAAAGGTCATTCTGCAAGAATTGCCAGGCCAAGATATTTGTCACCTGTGGTGTCACACTTGCTACAACTGCTTTTCTTTAATTTGTTTTGTTTATTTGTTTGTTTGGTTTGGTTTCTTAATTAAAATGGGGTGAGGGAATTCGTTTCTATCAGAGTACCAACATCAGACTTGAGCTTGGTGTGTTCATGAAATAATAGTGCCTTGCCCTCATGGGATCTCAAACACTCTGTGTACTGTTAAAGTCTGCATTGCACGTCCACATCACATGAATCTTCAGACACCGGCTGGTGTCCTGCTGCTCTTGCAGGAGAGTGGAGGACCTCCTGTAGCCCAGTTGCCATTTATGAAGTGAAGAGGAGCAAGTAATGACTCCTACTTCCTTGCTCCTTGCGGTCAGTGGCTCAGTGAAGTTATGAGGTTACTGGAGCAGATGTGTAAGTGAAGGCATGGAGGGGTTGGATGTGATATTCCCAGTTACCAGAATAGCATCAAACAGCCCAGATCCGTAATCATCAGTTTTTATCACTATCAAACATTATTTCAGAATGAGCTGGGGCATATCTCAATGTTATAATCATAAAACTTCAAAGTTGCTTACAGTTACCTACATGACACTCAGTTAACCTAGTTCAGTAAGCACAAAAGAGCTGTTCTTGTGCTTCTAGGCCTCAATCTACCTAGAGGGTGACAAGCTCTGCTTGCAGGAGGGGAGAGAAAGTCCCACCTTGCTGTTGTTCAAAGTCCCAGGTCTTCTGATGGGACAAGCCAGCTCTGCCAGTAGCCTTTTAACACAGGCAGACCCCAAATATCTTCAAAGAACCTAATTGTAGCATGAGTTTGTGGAGAGGCTGTGACATTTTGTGGGAAGTGAGAACACCTTATCAGCAGGACATGGAAATTAGGGAAGGCAACCTGTGCCTGCAAGTGGTTTGGACTCTGTGAGGTGGCTCCTCACGGCCCTGACCCAGCACGCCTTGCTTCAATGTGTTAGTCTGGGCCCACAATGAGGAATCGGCCCTTTGTGTCAGCAAAACTAGCAAAAGTGTCAGCCCAGGACTGAAATTTGAAAGATCATGGCAGGTCCCCCAAATGGCCAAGCAGGCCTGAAGGACAGTGACAGACACCAGCCAGTTCTCTCATCTGCAGAACACACAGAGATACCCTTAGAGAAACAGATCTGGAAGCAGAAGGGGGAAAGTATATTTGTATCTTGTGCTCATGTTCTTCCCTGCATTAGCCACAGTCAGCAGGGATTTAACCTGGATCCTCTGACCCAATGTAGTTGAAGCATGGTTGATTCACATATTCTGATTGTCACAGATGCAGGAAGCTCAGCAACCCCTTGTGTGGCCTGTTTTCCCATAGGGAGTGACAAAGTACCATCCCAAATAGGAATATCTTACAGAAAAGGGCTCTTAAGCCTTCTGTATTGTGCCATGCTTCACATTGGCTATTGTGCCTTGAGGTGGGGGGGAGTGCATTGATTTAATTGTAAATTTAAAAAAGGGTGGCCATAAACTGTCCCATGCAGATGTCTATCCTGACATAATCCAGACGTGATAACAGAGTGTCATGGTAGGACGTTTAGGGTGTGAAAGCATGTTGTGCCTCTGTTCGCAGTGACTCCAGAATAGGTTTTCTTTCTGCAGTTCTTCAAGTTATCTCTTGTGGGTCTGGTGGACATGTTTAACTTCAATTGCTCAGTTACATGTAAACAGCAATAGAAGAAAATAAAAAGATGGATGTGGGGAGTGAAAATAAGGAGAAGAAGAGAATCCAATAAATGAGAGCAGAAAAAAAGAGATGAAATAGGATAAGGTGAAAGCAAAAAAAGGGGCTCATTACAGAAGAGATAGCGCATTCTTAGCCACAGCAGGCATG